>NC_138548.1:74490058-74782558 GCF_964273705.1 Natrix helvetica | reverse complement strand
CTTAAATCATTTGTAAATATCCCTAAATTAATTTTTTATTAGCGACCAACTATTTGCAGTCTCTTGGAAGCCTTGACTAACTTCACTTTAAAATTTTCTTTAAGAAAGTGATGGTGTCTAGGCCATAGACAGAGTTCAGTAGAAACTCCAATAAAGGTAGATCTCACCTATACAGGAAACTGGCTTATATTAGTGCACCTACTCTGCCTTTCCCTCATGCTTGCTTAGATCCACAACAACATGAATCATGCTTGATTTCAAGATGTGATTACTGCATTGAGATTATTATATGCACAGAGACTCAATATTATCCATATAAGGCAATGATTGATGAAATTGACAGATTTTGCTGAGATGTATTCTTTGATTAGAGAAAAGACATTATCTACATTTATTGATGGCTATTGGCTATGTTTTATGGACATTTTGCATAAAAATGAACAAAAAAACCTTGAACATGTGATATATGGCTTTGATAATTAGACAGGACAGATTATAGAAGTTTGATGCTCTCCTAGTTTGGTTTTATTTTTGAAGACAAATTATTACTGACATCGGTTACTGACATCAGTGCTAGAAGGGAGTAGGGGTTTCTCTTGTTTTATATATTAATGGCTTGCCCTGTCAGTCTTGGTAGGTGTGATCTTGGTAGCTCCTGATTAGGCTGTTGTTTATTGTTAGCTTTTTTTTGTCTGAGTTGGTAGGTCTTTGATTGGGGTGTGGTTTACTTCTTGACTGTTGGTCTATTGTTAATTTTAGTTTACTCTCTGCTCATCTGATGTTGATTGCTGGTGATGAGGTTTTTTATTTCCTTTTTGGCTTTTTGATCTCCTCTATTGAATGGTATGCAGATGTTGTTTATCTCTATGTTCCTGTGGATAGCAGATTTGTCTGAATGTCAAGCTTCCAGGAATTATCTGGTGTTTATGGACTTGGCTTGGTGCTCACAGTTTCCCTTAACTATGGTTAAGTCTGACCATGTTTTGTGAAATTAAGGAGTTTTCATGGTGTCTTCTGACTGCTAATTGGTGTTCATGGATGCTCTCTGCTAGTTTTCTCTTTGTTCTACATAATGGCTGTTAGAGTTCTTACCTTGCATGTTGTAGATGACTCCTGTTTTTTCTTCTGGGCTTGCTGGATCTTTTGCTTTACTTAGAATATTTTGGAGAGCTTTAGTTGGTTTGTGTGCTATGGTGATGCCATGTAGTTGTCATATTTATTGATGGTTCCTGAGATGTTTTTGATGTATGAGAGTGTAATCCTTTTCACAGTTTGTGCTGATTGTGCTATATTGGGTTGAGTGGTGAGGCACTTTTTTGATACAGTTGCATAGGTATCCATTTTGTTGGAAGATGTTACATAGATGATCCTTTGTCTGAGGTTCAAGTTTGCTGCAGCTCATCTAAATAATATTTC
The DNA here is from genome assembly GCF_964273705.1 of Natrix helvetica. Classification (NCBI taxonomy): domain Eukaryota; kingdom Metazoa; phylum Chordata; class Lepidosauria; order Squamata; family Natricidae; genus Natrix; species Natrix helvetica. The sequence continues at coordinate 74,781,142 of NC_138548.1, read as the reverse complement.
TACACAGCTTCTATTGTGAGAGGTTGGGTGTTGCTTTGGTAGTGGAGCACTTGATTGGATAGTTTTTTGATAGATTTGTGTTTCTAATTTGCAGTTGTTGCCTCTGCTGATCAGGATATCCAGAAAGGGTACCACATTATTGCTTTTCTCTTCCCTTGTGAATTTTATTTCTTTGAAGATATTGTTGATAGTTCCATTTGCGTTCTGTAGTTCTCCTTTTTTATTATGAGAAAAGTGTACGAGATCTATACTCTAGATTGTATGTGTGGGAGTTGTATAGATTCTAGGCGTTGCATTTCAGTCTCTGCTATGAGTGCTGAAAGCAATGACCCCATCGGTGTTCCTTTGATTTGTTGATATATTTGTCTATAGATCTGAAGGTAAGTAGTTAGGTTGATGAGGTTCGTGGTTCTGTGTATTTCACTCTTGGTGTATTTGGTTAGGTTGTGTGTGCTATCAAGGATTCTTCGGCTAATTCTGATTCTATGGATGTAAAAAGTGCTGTAACATCAAATGAGATCATGATTTCATCTCCATCATTATTAGGTCTTTGATTCTTTGGAGACATTGGTGAAGGGTTGATGAAGTAATTGCTTCCGTCTGAGGTGTCACTTTTTTGTCAATTCTTTGCTAGTATCTGCTCATGCAGATCAAGCTGGTATTCATTACAGTTGTACCTTATTCTTCTGGAAGAACGATGATTGCTTAATAAACAGGTATCTGTAATAATTTAAAGAAATATGCCAAATTTTAGAATTATAGAATGAAAAGTGTTCACTGGGATGTAAGTTTCACACGCTTCTAGTAATTCTTTGGCTTTTTAGCTATTCTTGATATCTATGATTCGGCCTTTGTCTGCTGGTAGGATGTGATGATGGTAATTTACTCCTCCTTTGGGTTTTGAGGACTACTTTTTCCTCTGCCTTGAGTTGGTTTTGTTCATGTCTTTTGGTTTGTGTTATGATTATTATTATTATTATTATTATTATTATTATTATTATTATTATTATTATTATTATTATTATTATTATTATTATTATTATTATTATTATTCATATTTATAGACCGCCCCCTCTCCCGAAAGGGACTCGGGGCGGTGTACAGTCATTAAAATGCGTTATAAAATACATACATAAAACAGTTAAATAATTAAATACGTAGGTGAAGGAGGTTGTAAGACTGTATATAGAATAATAAATATACTACATTAAAAGCTTATTAAAACCCCAAACCCAATTAAAATGAATAAATCCCCGGGAGGTAAAACTAAGAAAGTGCCAGGCCAGCTGATTGAAATAGGTGAGTCTTTAACTTCTGCCGGAAGGAACGGAGGTCGGTGGTAGTTCGAATGTCTGGGGGGAGGTCATTCCAGAGGGTTGGGCCCATCACAGAGAAGGATCTACTCCTAGGTGTCGCCCGCTGGCATTGCCTAGCAGACGGCACCAGGAGGAGCCCCTCTCTGTGTGAGCGGATAGATCGCAGGGACGTGTGTGGTAGGATGCGATCCTGCAGATACCTAGGTCCTATGCCATGGAGCGCTTTAAAGATGGTAATCAGTACCTTGAAACGCACCCGAAAGGCCACAGGTAGCCAGTGCAGCTCGCGCAGGAGAGGTGTTACGTGGGAGTAACGAGTACTTCCCATAATAACCCGCGCGGCTGCGTTCTGAACTAGCTGCAGTCTCCGGATGCGTCCCAAGGGAAGCCCCATGTAGAGAGCATTGCAGTAGTCCAGGCAAGACGTCACCAGCGCATGAGTGACCGTGCGCAGGGCATTCCGGTCCAGTAGGGGGCGCAATTGGCGCACCAGGCGAACCTGGTGGAACGCCCCCCTTGCCACGGCTGCCACATGGTCCTCCATTGACAGCCGGGCATCGAGGAGGACGCCCAAATTGCGCGCCCGCTCCACAGGGGACAGCTGTTCGCCCCCTATGGCCAGCGATGGGGTCAGCTGGCTGAACCGAGGCGCCGGCACCCACAGCCACTCAGTCTTGGAGGGGTTGAGTTTGAGTCTGTTGTCCCCCATCCAGACCCCGACGGCTTCCAAACACCGGGACATCACTTCGACAGCCTCGTTGGGGTGGTTTGGGGTTGAAATATACAGCTGAGTATCATCAGCGTAAAGATGGTACTCAACCCCAAAACCACGGATGATCTCGCCCAGCGGCTTCACATATGCGTTGAACAGGAGAGGCGAGAGGACCGACCCCTGTGGCACCCCACAAGTGAGTGGCCTCAGGGACGACCTCTGCCCCCCTGTCAACACACATTGCTTCCGGTCGGAGAGGTAGGAGCCGAACCACCGCAGAACGGTGCCTCCGACTCCCATCCCCTCCAACCGGCGCAATAGGATACCATGGTCGATGGTATCAAAAGCCGCCGAGAGGTCTAATAGGACCAGGATAGAGGAACAACCCCTATCTCTGGCCTTCCAGAGATCATCAACCAACGCGACCAAGGCTGTCTCAGTGCTGTGCCCGGGTCGGAAGCCGGACTGGCGTGGGTCTAGATAGTCGGATTCGTCTAGGTGTCGTGGAAATTGTTGCGCCACCACATGATAGTTTGGGGCTTTCTTGGATTTCTAGGGAAAGTTCTATGGTTTTAAATGCTCCTTTTAAAACTGCAAAGAATTCTAGTTGATCAGCATACTTTGTGTTTTAGTTGAGCCTTTCCTGTAGAAGATTGTATTCCGTAATAGTATATAGCTGGACCTGTTGACCACCCATTTGGGCTACAGTGCCAGTTTGATTCTGGAATTTAGCTGGGTATAGTTTGGTCTATAGTTTGATTTTCCTTTTTCTGGCATGTCTCTGGGAAGTAGTCTTAATGGTGGTTGCCAGCCTTGTTATGTGCTCTGCTATGACGGACTGTTCTAGTTGCTAATAGAAAAGTTTTGTGATGTTGCTTCAGAGAGAGAAGCTAAAATATAATTGTACTTAAAATGTTGTGGGAATTATTGGAAGCCACTTCTTTATTTCTTTCCTATTCTTCAGCTTGTATTCTTGCACTTTTTGTTTTCTTTTTCTTTTTTCTTCCTTTATATTAGTTTGTATACGTTTTTATTTTTTTTAAAGTTTCAATAAAATGATATTAAAATTATATTTTGTCAACAGAAGTCAGAAATATATACATCCATTTGTAAAACCAAGTTACATGATCTCTTTGAAACACACTTATAGAAATTATCTCACAATTGGAAAGTTTGGCTGAATAACATTGTTTTTAGTCAGATGATTTAAATGTAATTCTTTGTGCTTTATGCCTTAAAGGCAGATAGTGAGGAAATATACAGCTTAATATTTAACTGAGTAAGCTATAATATATCTCATTTGACTTCAAACTTATTTATAAAACAATTTTCTTAAACATTGCAACATTGAGTGACATACAAAAGGTTTAAGACAAATATTCTAACCCTAACCCTGTAGTTCAAGACTGAATATTGGTTGAACACCTGAAATGAAACATAGCAAGATACTTATCTTTTTGAATCTGAAGAGTTGTCACAGAGAAAGAGGATCTTTCATTGAGAAGGGGTTTGATTAAGTGTCTATGATTTATTGCCTTAGTTGCTTACTAACTGGGGATTTATATGCTACTGCAGTCCAGCAAAACTCTTGGAAATCTTCTTTCCAAAACTGTGATTTTGTGAATTTATGTGTACTCATCAAAACTACTGGAAATCAATGTGGAATCAGCAGTATACAAATCCATGAAGTTTCATGCCACCACATTTTATTAGTGGTAAAAGTAATTTTTTTAAGTATCCTGAAAGTTCTTGGCTTGTGTAATGGTTTTATACAACAGGTGAGGTATTTGGCATTAATTTTTTTTCTGTCTGTTAGGCATAGGTTTTTTTATAAAGTAAAATCTATTCACAATGTATTATATAACTCAGAATAGTGAGGTTTCATAAGTTAATTGTAATATTTTGACCAGCATGTATAAATAAATTAGGGGTTTGAAATTGTACTAGCCTGCTATCTGTTAAATGTGAGGATCCATAGGTTAATTGCTATGTAAGTAATAGTTATGAGAATTACATAAGTACTTATTTTTGTAATGCCTAAAGCACTTGGTAGAACACTGGGATTTTAGAATCCGCCACACTACCTATTACCTATGTCTGTGTCTTGGTATCATCTGCAGGAAGAGTAAAGGTGTTGAGTTGCTGATTCAGCAAAGGAGAGAGTAATGACTAATCAGCTGAATCTGAATCTTGGTAAGGTTAGGTGTACTTACACCAACATAAAGATTAATTTTGGAGAGGCTAGTTTAGATGTATTCTAGATTCCTCCTCCAAAGTTTGTAAGCATTTATATTGATTTCCATTATGCGAATATTGCCGGAGTGCCAGAAAAGATAGCAAACTACTTAATATCTTATGTTAAAGCAAACAATCTTTGATAAATGAAGATGTACAGTAACATTTTCTATGGTTCAGACTTTGTACATGGTTTCTATACTTTTTCTTTATAATCTGTTGGCATACAGGAGACATTTGTGACTGTTCATGGTGGATTCTGCAACATTTGTCTACTTCTGTGCAGAAGTTTTGGGATTGTGTGGGGTTTACCTCCTCGGCATCCTATCACTGTTGGCCCTGTTCCCCTGGAGGGGCACTGTGTGTGCATATTCTCTCTCTCTTTTTTCCTCTTTAATTAAATTGTTTGTACATATCCATTACAAATATGGGAAATATTGTAAGGATGTTTCATTGACACCGATTATTGATTATTACCTGTTTCAAAGGATAGTGTCTCATTAATTATTTGTATTTGGACTAGAATGTACTGATACATTTTCCTAATTTATTTAGTGTATTGTATTTGCAAATATAATCCATATCTTCCCCTTTTTTCAGTCAGCTTCCCCATTACCTCACAAGGAAAGTTTTAGTTCTTCTCCGAGTAACACAGCAGTTCAAGAAGAATGAAACACATGTCATTGTCTTATGTTATGTGTTGTAGTATACAGGAGTGACATTTACTAAACATGTCAATTATTCCTTTTCACCATCAATTATAACTGAAGGATAGAATTGATAAAAATAAGCAACCTGCTTTGTTTTAGCACTAAGTTCAAAAATGGGTTCCAGGTTTTGACATCATGTTCCTTTTTAGATTTTTTTTAAAATTCCCTTGTAATGAAAATTTCAATTTATTTATTAATTTAAAACCTATGCACTTCTCTTTCACTGTACTTTTTAAATTTATGTTATATTAATAAGAATATATTAAAACATTTTCTGAATTTCTCAAATTAATCTAACGAGAGCAATTTAATGTCTTTAATATTGACATATATTTTACAATTTAAGGGTATTGCAAGCAGTATTTGGTAAAGCTGAGTGCCTAATCTAAAGAGAAAGAGAGAAAAAGATGGTAAAATATAATGGGAGCAGAAAGATAAGACTGAGGATTATTATTTTCTGTTTGAGGTGAGGCAAAGGAGATAAATAGAAAAAGTTGCCTCTCACAAATGATAAAAAAGACAACAAACACAGTGTATGTTAATTTATTCTTAAACCTAGATTATGAAATAATAGTGGATGAAATTATAAGCAGTACATTTATCATTCCATTGAAAATATTATGTTCTCAAAAGGATACCTTTCCTTTTTAAAAGTTATATAAACGTTAGAAAATTCAAAATTTGATAAATCTCTCATTTGTTATAACCACATTTATTCAGTAGTTATTTAAATTGAAACAAATTTTTCCTCCGAATGTATTTAAGGAGTATTTTAAACAAGTAGTGAAATACTGAAAAAGGCAGTTTAATCTTAGGTTATATTGATAGAAACATTTTATCCAAATCACAGGAGTTAATACTTTATCAACTCTATAGAGATTAAGTGTACTAAGAGTATTGTGTCTAAGTTCTGAGCACCATTCTTTAAAGGGGTCATAAAGAGTTGAAGCAAGTAATTCACAGTACAATAGTAAGAGATTTAGAAATCAAAGCCTGTTAGGAACATTTAAAGGCACCAGTCTTGTTTAGCACGCAGAAGAAGAAATTAAGGGAGGATATCATCCAATCGATGTAAATTTAAAAGGTTATTGAAAGCAAGAGGAGGTAAAAGCTCCTTTCTTGAACTCAACACCATTACATTCAAATTTTAACAAAGGAAAATCAACATTAGGAGGGTTGACTTGGCACAGGAACTGTTAAGTAGTTGAAGAGTTTGCTTATAATAGTGGTATGCCTCCTTGCTGTAGAATTTATTTCTATCAAAGATTTTACAGAATTATACAGCTGATATGGAAATATCAGGATAAGAAATGACTATAAACAAATAATAGTAAAAGGGAAGAAAAAGAACCACATGTGGACAAGCAATATCATAGGCCAGTCTTGTTTTAATAGGTGCAATACAGCAGTGATAATAATTTTACAATTATCTTAGTGACCTCCAGTAATAGGAGTTACTGATCTAATCTTCCTGTATTCTGTTATGTCTCTAAATACAAGGAGAAATCAGTGACGTGCAGTCAGGGGAGGCAGGGGAGGCACAGCCTTAGCATTATCATCATGAAAAGAAAAAAAAATGTAAAAGGAAAAAGAAAAAGGCGAGAGCTGAGGTCAGTCTGAGCTAGTTGCTGCCTCACCGTGGATGACTCTGCTTAACTCTTTAAAAAAGCCTCTAAAAAGCGCCCTCTACTATGCGGCAGGAGAACTGCACGCCTCATCTAGTCTGACTTTTAGGCATTTTATGATCACTCAAGTAGAGTTAAGCAAGTGTTAAAAGCCTAAAAATTCCTGACGTAGGTGAGGCACGCAGTTCTCCTGCCTCATAGTAGAGGGCGCTCGTTTGAGCGGGGCTTCTTCAGAGGACCCGAGGCAAGAGCAGAGTTGAAATCCTCTCTGAAACAGCTGGAAAAGGTACGTGTGGGTCAGAGGGAGGGGGAAGAATTCAAACTTCATCCTCCTGGTGCTGTGTGGGGCTTTGGGCAAAGGCTGGAAGGAAGGACTCTGGCTCGCTTGTGCTCTCCCTGGGTTGTAATTTGATTGCAGGCAGAGCCACGTTGCCTTTTCAAACCTGTAATCAGTGAAGCTGGGCTGGATCCTTCCGGGGCTGGGGGAAAGTGTGTGTGCTCCAGTATGGCTCTTTGACTGGCTTCCTGCCTCCTCCTGTGGTCTCCTCGCTGGTGCTCTTCCCTCCAATCCAACTTCATGTGTGTGTGTTTGTTTGAGAGAGAGTGAGTGAGAGAGGGGGAAGGGGATAGGAGAGATAGTCCAATCCAACCTCTGTGTGTGTGTGTGTGTGTGTGTGTGTGTGTGTGTGTGTTTGAGAGAGTGGGGAGGGAGGGAGAGAGGGAGGAAGGAGGGGAAGGGAGAAGAAAAAGAAAAAGAAAGAAGGAAGCTTCTTTTGCAAAGGAGAAAAACAAATGCTGTCGCTTTAAATCGGAACTGAGCATGCCTGGCTGTGGAATTCTGGGAGTTGAAGTCTAAAAAAATTTGAAACCCACCACTGTGTCAGTGCCTCACCAGCCATAAACCCCACCGCACGTCACTGGGAGAAATGTAAGATCAGGATGTGGAAAAATCTAGTTGAAATGTTTGGGCTTTTCTGAAATTTAGATAAGATATTTGGTCCAAAATCATAAAATTGTATTTTTCTTTTAGTACTGCTGAAAATAGATTCTGAAGTGAGCTAGAGAGAAAGTTCTCCTAGGCGCTGCTTGGAGTGTCCAAGCACGGGTTAACTTCAGCTTGCTGCCCAAGGACTGAGTTCAAAGATTGTGTAGCCACACCTCTTGCTCCCCTCAGAGGCTCAGTTTTAAAAAACTCAGTCACCCTACAGAACGCTTTTTGGGGAGCTCCAGTCATTGTGCGGCAAGTTGGACTCTTGTTCTATATTGGCCTGTGCTCTTAAAGTTGTATAGGAAATTTGCCTGAATAAAAAGCCACACTTACAAATATTTTTCTAAAGCTGAATATTTCAGATTGAATAATAAGTTGTTAAGTACTTAGTGATTTGAATATCTACATCACTACTTTGTTTATTAGAGGCCAAAAAACATTATTTTTCTATACTGTAAAGTTTATGTTTGAAATCTAAGAATGAGTTTAGATAAGTACCATGAATTATGATTTCACTTTCACATAAGTGCTTCCTGGCTCAGGTGGCTGCAGTTGGGTATTGGGAAAAGAAAGAATGGACATTGATTAAGTTCTCACTTTTCACAGTTTGAATCCAGGTGAAGGTGAAATACCACCTGGGTTTCGGAAGAGGTTTTATGGCTCTGAAGTGGCCAATTTCTTTCTTCTTTTGACAGCTTTCCCCTCCCTCCTTTGAAATGACATTGAAAGCATTCTGGAAGAAATGTGGGAGTACTGTTTAAGATTTATTTTATGTAAAAAAGATTTTGATCTTATTTTTAAAGCTGAAATATTCTGCACATTAACTGTATTTTTGTCTTATATTGAATCAGAGCAGAAATATTGAATGCTTCTGTAATGGTAATGGTATGAGCTGGCATAGTAATATAGGCTGAATTGCTGCAATAATAAATTATATAATATATATGTGCGCGCACACACACACACAGATGTGTATACGTAGATATGAAAGCTATTACATATTTCCTGATCCACTAAATTAAAAATAAAAAGTTAAATAAATAGAATTAAGATAAATGAATTAAAATCTTTTGCTATAAACTTTTAAACCTTTTTTTTAAACAGTATTAAATTTCTGATTTCCAAAATGCTTGTTCTTGTTTCTTCATTCAGAAAGAACATCAACTATAGAAACAAATCTATAGAGTGAAGATTTGTGTGAAAGCAAATAACCAATTTATTTTCTATAAGCAAAATGAACAGTTCCTCTTCTTCCCCAACCCATCAGGTATGGCAGAAGGGGCATGTTATTGCAGGTTCTATTCAGTAGACGTTGTCACTTAATGGAACCCAGGAGGAGAACCTTTTCTGCCTCTATGCTCACACTGTGGAACATCTCTTCAAGTTCAGGCCTCAATCTTGATGGCTTTCCAGAAAGGCCTGAAGTCGTGGCTTTCCCATTTGGCTCAGAGAGCAAATAGTGATGGTGTGAAATTTATAACATGTTGTACAGATTCTGCATTGACTGTGCTCTCCCATTGTCTAAATATTGTATGGTTTTTGAATTGCTTTAATGTTTTTAAGGCTTGTATGGTTATTTTACCTTTCGGTTTTTTTCATATTGTTTATGTTTTAATTTTGTAAGCCACCCAGAGAGACATGTATGTGAAATGGGTGACCATATAAATTGAATAAGAAAATTAATGGTTTCTCCAAAATTGTACCACTGGCAATTCTTTTAACAACAAAGATTTGAAGAAAAATTAATGTTTATAGAAAAATTAAGAACTGTATCAGGATTCTCTCTGTAGCAATGCAAAAAAATCTTGAGTAGAATTCCAAGGACATAAAAGCTCAGTTAACCTAGGATTGTGGAACAAAACTATAAAAGCAATGTGAAACAATTCCAGTGACCTTTGCATATCAAATCTATACACTATTTATAGCAAAATAAAGGTTCAAAATTCTTGTTCTTTTTTCGCTATTCAAGTGGTGAGGTCAAATTAGACGGCCCTCTCTTTTGGATCTGAGCCCATTTCTATTTGCCTCTTTTGCTAATGGAGAGATCTGGGGTCAAACTGTTTACTTTTCCATATGTGAGAACTATCCTCCCCACTCTCACACATGTACTTCTGTACTTCCTATCTTCCGAGGAGAGGGACTTGTATCTAATAATCTATCTGCAATGAATAAAGAGTTATTCTATTCCCTCCATTCCTTTGAAATTTCTGATACACCAGTGTATTCTAAAGGGTTGAGGCCCTCTGAAGAAAAAGGATGGGGAAGGCTCTGGAAGAAAAGTGTGGGGAACAGGTTGTTCCACAGATGGAAGTGAGATCATATATCATTGAATGTAGCTCAATCTGTTAAGTAATTTAAAAATGCTAGCTTTTAAAAGCATTTACTTGAAATCTGTTGAATTAAATCGTTTTATCTCAGTGGCTGTACTACTTTTTTTTAACGTTCCTTTGAGTCAGTGACTGCTCTTTATTTGTCAACATTTTCAGAAATGCTTCTTTCCTAGGGCTGAGAGAAAGTGATTGGCCCTAAGTCATCCCTTTGGCTTTGTACTTAAGGCAGGACTAGGTTGTATTAACCATGCCTTGTAAAGTATATTCTGATGAGAAGAAAACCCCAGGCTATTGTTTTTGTCGCTGATTCAAATAACTCCCATATACCCCTTGAGTATTCAAATAATTCCAAGATGATCCTGCCCTGTGGAACAACCTCCCTCATGAGATCTGATATTATTGTCCCCGCCTTCCCTCCCATTTTTGGGCTTCTACGAGGCTGTGAAAATGATTCTTTACCCAAGCTGTGACACTGGAGGCCAGTATATTTAAGAGGTAGCATGGGTTTTGGTGCAGCATGAAAAGGAGGGAAAGAAGGATGAAAAGGAAATTGAATTAAAGGAAATTATGTTTTTAAATATCTCTACATTGCTTCTCATTTTAAACAATCAAAAAGTTAACATTAAAATTCATTGTAATGGATGCGGGAAAACTGGACATTTTAGTTTGTTATTTTATTTTTCTCCAACTTTAAAATCCTGCCCCTGTGATTGACAAAAATAAATCTGATAAAAGTATTTGAATCCATCCTTAAAACAGCTAATAAAAATTATTAATCATCAGTAATAAATTCGAACAGGCCTTTAACAAATCAGTTTCTCTTTACCACATACATAAAGTCTTGAACAACAGAAAAGTTTTTTTTAATGAATGTGTGATAATTTTCAATACCTGGCCTTTTCTTCTTCTCTTAATTCCAGTATAAGACAAAGTTATTTTAGGATGTAGATTTCTTTTTAATCATATTTTAAATTTGTCTTTTTATAAACCACGGGAACTCATAACCTCCTCATCAACCTAATCTCCAGTTTTTTTTTAATTTCTCAGATTGTCTTATAAATTTTACACTTAGCATCTATTAGCAAACAAATACTCCAAGTTATATAGTTGCAGCTCTCCTTCCCAGCTACAATGTTCTCCATAGTGAGGGGAGGAGTATCCAGGATGCGTTAACTTTGTCCTAGTTGATTGGACTGAGTCCGATAAGCTCTTTAGACCATGCCCTAGTCACCAAGTAATACCCAGTTATCAACTCAGTCTCCAACTGGACGGCTGTGTCATCCTGATTTCCTTGAAAAATTGCAAAGAAAGAAAGAAAGACTGATTTAAAGTGCAACTTGTTATTCCTTAGAGGCGTGAGTACCTTGGCGGCCAGCAAAAACCCCGGCGGGGGTAGCACCTATTGCCATTAGCCTGCAAAGGCGGCTGACAGATTTGGCCACTAGGACTAATCCTGTGGCCACTTAAGGGGGCTTTAAGACCCGGGAGAAGGAAAAAGCCTCACGAGGCGCCGGCATGCCGCTCCTTTAAACAGTGGCAAGGAAAAAACCCAAAAACAGCGCTGGAGCGCTCCGCCGCTCCCCGCAAGGGTCGAGCGACGAACCACACTATTTAAATGTCATGGAGCACCCGCGCTTATCCTTAAGCACCGGAGGGGGCCAGGGGAGCCGGAAAATGAACGCCGAAGGCAGAGGGAGGGAGGGAGAGAGAGATCTCCACCTGCAGAGTGAGGCACGCGGCAGCCCGAGGGCATAATCCGCTTTTCAAGCATGCCGGAGGAACGGAGCTTTGAATTTTGGCGCGAATCGCCATTTTGAACACGTGATCCAAGATGGCGGCTGCCATTAACCAAGAGGACTACAGCCAGCCTCACCAGAGGAACGGAGGAGCTCTAAAGGGCAGAATCTATCCCCGACAGTCCTTCCAGGCATAGGGTTGAGCATAGACCTACATTGATATATACAACAGATGTGAACCCTCCCTAGGGACGTGTGGGCTTTGGTACGTCCCATCCTGGATACTCCTCACTATGGAGAAACAGCGTTGGTACTTACCTGATACACCTATTCTCATAGTGGGGGAGGAGTATCCAGCCCCTCCCTGAGTTGTAATGTATTGGAAACGTTATGTTTTGGTTGCATATCTAAAGTGTTAAAGAAATAAAGGTTTGAAACTATATCAATGTCTAAGAGTGGATGACACATCGAGTCTGATAGAGTTCTTTGTTGAAACTGGTGACTAGGGCGTGGTCTAAAAGCTTATCGGACTCAGTCCAATCAACCAGGATGAAGTTAACCCATCCTGGTACTCCTTCCCCACTATGAGAATAGGCGTATCAGGTAAGTACCAATGCCTTTTTCCTCATACTCATGTAACTGAGTCTTGAAGCAGCACTTGAGTTACATTTCAGGACAATATTTTAAAATTGTAAGTATATCAACTTCGTATTCTTTTACACTATCCTTTATTATTAATCTGTGTTTTATGCTGACAGCAGTTTACTTGCACTGTAAGTAATGAAGTTTTCATTCATTGTTTGTTGGCTTCTATACAACTTAAATTGATGAGCAGAGTATGAGCCTTTAACATCATTCATTCATGCGTAGGCAGAATGTTCCTGCAAATTGTACACTGTTGGTTAGTTGTGGTAGCCAGGGGTAATAATCTCTATAACACCATTCCAGTATTCTTTGTCCTAAGCAGATGCTGTAAATTCTGTGAGATTTGGGTGTAATTGCCATCCTTCAGCTTCTATCTGGTTTTTCTTTTGGATTCCCGCTGTCACCTATGTAGGCATGCTGCATCCATTCAAAACCAATAAAATGTGATTGCCAGATACAATACTTATTCTCTTATTCTTATTCTTATTCTCAATTATGGAGTATTGATCACGTAGCTATTGAATCCTCATCCACCATAAATCACACAAGAAAATGCCCAGGATGTCTTTAAACAACTTTTCTGAAACACTTTCAACTTCTGCGCAGTATCTTTTTCCCCCTTCTGCTGCATATAACAAGCCTGGCATGACAGCTATATGAAATATGTGAACTTTCATTTTGAAGCCAACATTTTTCTTTTTTCAGAGCCACCATTGTAAGGTGGCAAAATCCATTTGCATACAACCCATGCATGCAATGAAATTTATTTAAATTCATTTACTTGTATGTTTGGCACATATCTGAGGGTAATGTTAATTTGTGTGGCATCAGTTCACATGGTCTTCGTCTTTTTTCCACTTTACCCATAGTCCAAGCTTCTCTGCTCTTTTGTTTATAACATCTACTAATCCTTGTGTCTTCAATTCTAATTCCTCATTGGAAAAAATATCATTGGTGCATTATCATTCAAAATTTGCATCAGTATCACACTGAATTACTGTGTCCAGATAAGCTTTTGCCCATTATCCAGACTATCACCATATTGAACAACAACATTGATAGTACACATGCTGTTTTACTATGAAGGGGCTGGATTTGAAGTATATTCATATACTTCAAACTTAGAAGTGATGCTGCCATAAAGGATAGTAATGGCTTGGATAATTTTGCTGGATATGCTGATTACTAAAAGAGACTTTCATTTAGAGCCCTGGTGGATGCTACCAAAGGCATCCTTGAAATCAATTAACAAAATAATAGTTTGCTTTCCATCCTCATATATAGTACAGCTTTCATGAGAGTGAAAATCTGTCTACATAGCGACAACATGATCTAAAGCTGCATTGTTCTTCCTGTGTGGAAGGTTTTTATATTGGTTTTAGGTGTGCTCTGCTGAGCTACAGAAGACCCCTTCTAGCTATAAACATGAGGCTGGTTCCATGTTATCTTTAACGTCATATCTTATCTTTCTTTTTGAAAATGATCACAGTAACAAGAAGTTTCTAACAGAACGAGGCCTACTTTTTCTATACCATAGAGAACAGGTATGTGAATATAATCAACTATTACAGACCCCTCTGCTTTCAATGTCTGTAGTGACTTGATCATGCTTTTCATGTTTTAACACTTGTTTAGTAACTGCAACAATCTCTGTTTTGCTCAGCTTTATTTATTAGAAGATGGTCCTGGATCATCTGTTTTCTTATCTAATGCTGCTGGTGGCTTATAATGTAGCAGTAAATCAAAATTTTATTTATAGCAGTGCAGCACTTTGGTTGTCGTTTTAATATCTCACCCTATTGCTTTATGGATGCTCATGTTGGGTCAGTTGTGCTTGCTTGACAGGGCTTTTAAGGCTGAAAAGAGCGTCCATTGGTTACCAGTTGCTGTTTCTACCTCTGAGGTATGCCATCTCAAATGACTGTATCTCATCCAGTAGCTCAAGCTTGTGCCATGTCCTGGTAGTGTCCAACGTGGCAACAAAGGTGCCCGGATCAGTACTTTTCACTAGTGCCTGGTAACTGTCGACACTGGCATTTTTTGCTGCTCAAGGCACGATAGTATTATTCAAAATTTGTTTGGGACAGATTGCCATAGTTACCCACCAATGTTATACCACTGAGCACATTGTAGCTGTAGTTTTAGCTAAGTGGTGACTATTAACCAATCAGACGTCATCTTTCAGGTGCTATGATTTGATTATGGTTGGGAGGAGGTCTTCATATTGAACCAGAGGCATTCAGTACCTTTCGCTAATAGCTTTTTGCAATTTTGGGTATTACTAAGGGATAAACAAGGCACTCTTTTTCCTATGTTCTGTTACAATCAATACGGAAAATAGAAACAGTATTTACAGCATTTGTCCAATTCTTTTCTAATTGGATTTCCACTAACACCCATTGCTACCTTTTATTTTCCTGTGCACCGCTTGGAGAGTCCAAGCAATGGGTTAATTCACTCTGGTTGCCCTGGATACTGAGGAACTTTTTTTCTCCCTTTAACCACACCTCCTCGTGTGATTACTGCCAGAATAAATTTCCTCACTGCCCAGATCGGATGTATTTTTGAGTTCAGGCTATTAATCCTTGGCTTGGACTCTCCTAAAATTTTGGAAAACCTTTTCCTCTTCAAAACGAACTTTTCTCCTTGCCTTTTATTCTTCTGCAATCAACATCAGCTATCTAGGAGGCCAGGAGGTAAGCGTGTGTGGGGGAGGTTTTTTCTCCACAGCCTCGCACTTTTGCAGGCTTGGGACCTTGCCGCTTGCTCCCAGAGCGCGGCAACAGCGGCGAGGGGGTTTTTTTCTTTGTTTTTTTGGCTCGGTTCCCTCCCCGGTTGTTATTTTCCGGCCTAGTTTTTTTCGTTTTTTTGACTCCCATGCGTTTTTTTCCACCCCTCAGCTGCCGCGGAGCTACGAGCGGCCCGGATTGATCCTGGCTGCCGCTCTCCTCTCCGCCCAGCTCCTCGCTGTTGCGGCGGCCATTTTTAGGCGCGAAAAGTTCGCGCCTTTAATTTTAGGCCTCTGCCGCTCAGCCACGCTCCTGCAGGAGGCCACTTGGTGGCTACAGGGCCTCGCCGGGCCCGCCCAACAGACCCTCGGCCACCACTCACTGGACATCAGCGGCGCTGGTAATTTGGCCACCACGTGTCCTTTGCACCGGCACAGGGAAGGACTTTCTCTATCCTTAAGATCTGGCCAGGCCTTCGCCTTTTTTTAAGCTCTAGTCTCCTGGCCTACTGACTTCCCTGCCTCTCCTGCAAGGGTTACTGCAGCCTGAGCTGCAGGCCCACCTCATAGCTCAGCCTCCTGGGTGTCCTCCTCCCATTTGGCTACTAGTGTTAGGCTGAAATGGATTTATTAATTTTTTCCTATACCTGTATTATTAATCATAATTGTCTTTTTTCTTTATGCCTTTCAGTGTAGCCAGTCGAATTCCGCTGCAGCCCACCCGTTTGCCTGTGTTTTCTGCATCATCCTTGTGCGGTCATTGGCATGGAACTCCCTCCATCAGGTTCCGTTGAGGCTAGGTCCGGCCCCTCTCAGGCCCCTAGCAAGGATCCCCCTTCCAGTAGGGGTGGGAGTGTGGGCAAGGGTATCTCAGGGGACACCCATAGGCACCCTGTCAAGGCCCCGTCTGCAGCCGAAACCAAGGACGCTGAGAGACGCCAGCGGGCCCTTGATAAACAATTTGAGAAGGCCCGGCGCCAGGCTGGGACAGGGTCCCCCCCAGAGGTGGCCCCCGTTCCCCCATCCAGAGGTGATATCTTGGCATTGCTGAATGAGGAGGTGGAGTCTCAGGATCTGTCCCCGGACAGATCACTGGCGGAGCCAACTTCTCCTGCCCCGTCCTGGTCATATGAACAGGACCCAGTTCCAGAGGGTCACACCAGGGCTCCCCCGGCTGGGGGTTCACACTACCATCTCCAAGACCCCAGGGACCCGGGATCAGATTCTGATCAGGAGCCCGAGCTGTCACCGCGCGTGCAGGCCTTGGTCGATCGTGCTATCGCCAGAGGCATTGCTGAGGGCCTCCAAAAGCGCTCCCCTCCCCCTTCGGGGCCAGGGACCACTTCCCGGGGTCCGGCGGCCCCTCCTCCAGCCAAGCGTGCCCGCCATCTGTCCCTTGAGTCATCCGTGGTCAGCGAAACCTCCGCCATCGAGGACGCTGACCAGGACGGCCTGGAGCTATCTGAAGACGAGGGCCTCCCCCCGGACGCCCCTGCCTTTTCCGGACTTTTCAAACCCACTCTCTTTAAGTCCATTCTCCGTAAGGCCAAACTAGCTACCAGGGTAGGGATTAAACCTAAGCCGGTCCAACCTTCGGCCGATGCTGTTCCCGAAAATCCCAATGCGGCCATGTTCGACGTCCCGGCCCCCCAACAAGAGCTGGTCCCGGTTCCAGGCTTATTCCTGGACGTAATCCAACGCCAGTGGGCCCAACCAGCCACCTTGTCTTCCCCCAGCGGGGCAGACAAGAAACTTTACTCTATGGACCCCACCTTGGAAGACCTTTTGGTTCTCCCAGCCGTGGAACCACCTATCACTGCCCTCACCTCCAACTCATCCCTCCCAGCAGAACTGCTGGATGGGCTCAAGGCGGAGGATAAGAAGGCGGAGAGGGTGTGCCATAAGGCCCACCTGGCGGCTGCCTGGGCCATCAAAGCCTCCTCTTCCGCCTCCTTTTTTAACAGGGCATCCGTTATATGGCTAAGGGAACTGTTGACCAAACTCCCGGCAGGAGACTTGCGCCTCCGCCAGGATATTTCAAAAATTATTGCGGCCTCCCAATATGCGGTGGACGCATCCCTTAACGCCTCTAAATTAGCTTCTAGAGCCTTGGCGGCCAACGTCACCTCACGCCGCCTGATCTGGCTCCGCCACTGGCAGGCGGACCAGAAGCATAAGTGGAAGCTGGCCTCAGCCCCCTTTAAGGGCGCCAAATTATTTGGGGAGGCGCTTGAGCCTCTCCTCATTGAATCCAAAGATAAAAGGAAGATTTTACCTTCCACCACAAAAAAGCAGGACCGCAAGTCCGCTCCATACCCCAGGAGGCAGCCCTTTCGTGCCCCTGAACCCTCTACCTCTACTTCCTTCTCCCCGCCCTACCGACCGGCCGGTCAGTCAGGGGACAGGTTCCAGGACAGGTCCTCCTTTAAGGACAGAGGTAGACAACAATTCGGTTTCCGTAAATCCAACCGCGGAGGTGCCTCTAACAGGCC
This sequence comes from Natrix helvetica, assembly GCF_964273705.1. Classification (NCBI taxonomy): domain Eukaryota; kingdom Metazoa; phylum Chordata; class Lepidosauria; order Squamata; family Natricidae; genus Natrix; species Natrix helvetica. The sequence continues at coordinate 74,763,625 of NC_138548.1, read as the reverse complement.
CTTCCGCAAATCTAAGTGACTGCCCGGGCCCGTCACCCATAGGGGGGCGCCTCCAGCTATTCGCCCACCATTGGGTCCAGACCACGGAGGACGCCTGGGTCCTCCAGATCGTGAGGGAGGGCCTATCCCTAGAATTCCTATCCCCCCCTCCCCAGAACTTCATCCGGTGTCCCACTCCTTCCTGTCCTCTGAAGAGGGAGCTTATGAACCAGGAGATTCGCCATCTCCTGGAGATAGACGCGATAGAGCAGGTCCCCCCCGACCAGGAAGGGAGGGGGTTCTACTCCATCCTCTTCCTGGTACCAAAGAACTCGGGGGGCTGGAGGGCCATCTTGGACCTAAAGAACCTCAACAGGCACATTGCCTACCGGAGGTTCAAGATGCAGTCCCTCCAGTCCATCCTGTCGGGGATCTGTCAGGGAGACCTCCTTACCTCTATCGACCTCAAGGAGGCTTACCTACACATCCCCATCCGTCCCCAGCACAGGAGGTTCCTGCGCTTTTTTTATGCCGGCAGGCATTTTCAATACCGGGCCCTTCCCTTCGGCCTGTCGTCAGCCCCCAGGACCTTCACCAAGGTCCTGGCGGTTGTAGCAGCCCAACTGAGGCGCAGACCCATAAGGCTCCAGTGCTACCTGGACGACATCCTGATCCAGTCGTCGTCCAGGCAGCAGGCCTTGCGGGACCTCCGCATCACAATGAGAACCCTGAGGAGCCACGGTTTTTCCCTAAATCTGAAGAAAAGCCATCTGGTTCCCACCACCAGACTTATCCACCTGGGGGCGGTCATAGACACTTCCCTGTGCAGGGTCTTCCTATCCCAGGACAGGCTAGACAGCTTAGTGGCCATGACCCGCAAGGTGATGCTCGCGAGACAGGTACCGATCGTCCTCCTGTCACAGCTGTTGGGAAAAATGATCTCTTCCATCTCGATCGTCCCATGGGCTCGCCTCCACTCCAGAGCTCTCCAATGGCTCCTCCTTCCTCACCAGAGGGCCTCAAGGAGCAACTCAAACTGACTGGTGAGCGTTCCCACAACAGTGAAGAGATCGCTCCGATGGTGGACGTCCCCTGCTCTCCTCAAGGGCCACCTGTTCAAGGAGCCCAACCGGTTAGTGGTCACCACAGACGCAAGCCTCGCCGGCTGGGGGGCACACATGGGTCATCTAGTGGTGCAAGGCAAATGGTCACTCGCAGAGAGCTCCTGCAGCATCAATCTTCTGGAACTGCGTGCGGCCCGCCTGGCACTCCGGCATTTTCGCCAGGACATTCACCATCAACATGTCCTATTGATGACGGACAATGTGGCCACCAAGGCCCACATAAACCGCCAGGGGGGCACCAGATCCAAGACGTTGATGAAGGAAGCGGAATCCCTGGGGCGCTGGGCGGAGAGGCATCTGGCATCTCTTCGCTCCGACCACATTTCGGGAGTCGACAACACCCAGGCGGACTGGCTGAGCAGGACCACCATAGACCCGGCAGAGTGGAAACTGGATCCGGCTCTGTTTCGCCAGCTGTCCCGCAGGTTCGGCACTCCCGCGGTCGACCTATTCGCATCCAGGGAAAATGCTCAACTTCGCCGCTTTTTCTCCCGCTTCCAGTCCCCGGGGGCGGAAGGGACGGATGCCCTTCGCTCTCCTTGGCCCCGGGGCCTACTTTATGCTTTTCCTCCGCTGCCCCTGATTCCACAAGTCATCCACAGGATCATCGCGGAGGAGGCGGAGGTGCTCCTCGTGGCCCCGCACTGGCCCCGTCGTTCGTGGTTCGCCGACCTGGTCAGCCTCTCCCTGTCACCTCCGTGGAAGATTCCTCCAGACCAAGTCTCCCTCAGCCAGGGGGCCGTAACTCATCCAGAGCCCCAATGGCTACAATTGGCCGTCTGGCACTTGAGGGGGACCAGCTGAGGCGCGAGGGCTTCTCAGGGGAGGTAATACACACCATTCAGGCAGCTAGGCGACCGTCAACCACTCGAATCTACGATGCCTCGTGGGCCTCCTTCGCCAAATGGTGCAACGCCTTACGTTTAGACCCGGTGACGGCTCCGGTCTCCCGCGTCCTGGACTTCCTACAAGGGGGTCTTGCCAAGGGCCTCGCTCCAAATACCCTTCGACGACAGGTGGCGGCCCTCTCCACTGTTTGGGCCGGTGACCCGGTCTTGCCCCTTAGCAAGGTGCCCAGGGTCCGTTCCTTCCTCAAGGGAGCTTGTAACTTACGACCTCCCACGGTCCACCGTTACCCCACCTGGCAGCTGTCCGTGGTTCTGCAGGCGCTCACCGCTCCACCCTTTGAGCCTCTCAGCACTACGTCGCTGCGTCATCTTACACTAAAGACGGCATTCCTCATCGCCGTGACGTCAGCTCGTCGTATTTCAGAACTGGCAGCCCTGTCGGTTCGCCAGGACCTATGTACCATCCACCCAGATAGGGTGGTGTTGAGACTGGACCCTACCTTTATTCCAAAGGTTAATTCTTGGTTTCATAGAACGCAAGAAATTGTGATTCCTGATTTCTGTCCGAGACCGTCACATCCCAGGGAACGACAGTGGCACATGTTGGACATGAGAAGGGCGCTGAAAACATACATCGCCCGCACCTCCGAATTCCGGAAGTCGGAGTCTTTATTCGTGTCATTTCATCCAGGTTCCCTGGGCAAGAAAATCTCCTCTTCCACTGTTGGCAGGTGGCTGCGCGCCTGCATCGCCCTGGCCTACGAAAGTCAGTCCAGATCGGTGCCCCGAGGCATCACTGCGCACTCCACTCGCAGCGCGGCTACCACGGCGGCCTGGGCCACCCAGGCATCAATACTAGACATTTGTAAGGCGGCTACGTGGTCCTCCCCGTCGCCCTTCATCCGTCATTACAAACTGGACGTTTACGCCTTGGCTGAGGCGTCCTTTGGCAGGAGGGTACTTCAAGGGGTCGTGTCTTCGACCGAATCCCGGGATTCTGACTCTGCCCACCCAATCGGACAATAACTTGGGTATGTCCCATTGCTTGGACTCTCCAAGCGGTGCACAGGAAAATGACCATTGGCTTACCTGAAGGGTCCTTTTCTGTGCACCGCGGGAGAGTCCAACCCACCCTGGTCTTCGGCCCGGGGATTCTTTCCTCTTTTTTCAACTGAAAACTCCTTGGACGCCTTCGCTCCATCCTCTCGACAGATTGACCTTTCGGAAATTAATTCTGGCAGTAATCACACGAGGAGGTGTGGTTAAAGGGAGAAAAAAAGTTCCTCAGTATCCAGGGCAACCAGAGTGAATTAACCCATTGCTTGGACTCTCCCGCGGTGCACAGAAAAGGACCCTTCAGGTAAGCCAATGGTCATTTTATTTTATTTGGTATATGGCACGTGTGTTGGGGAACTTGGAGAGAAGGAGAAGCCAAACGTTCCAGGTGCTGACATAACTTTTCTAGTAGAATAAATGACAGTGTTGATGGCTTAGGGAAAAAAACCATAACTGATTCATATGTAATGGAAGTGTATTAGGTATAATATGAAGAAAAGGATCTGGATTGTGTTTTTAACCATTTCTGATAGTAACCATACCTTGTGATAATTTAATGTATCTGAATAGAAGATTCCAGACAGATTAAGAAAAGTACTTCATAAAACAGAATTGAAACTGGAAGTGGTTATTAGAAGCTTTCATGATACAACCAACTTGGATGACTTTAACAGGGATTACATACATTTTGAGAAGGGTATCTAGTGGTAATAAGTTCTTCTAAGTATATATTACTTACAGAATCGAACAAAATATGTTTCTCTATTATCAGCTGCACTCAGTATCTGCCAACAAGAATAGCTTGTGGATAACCAATATTATTTTTGGTATCAGGTTTGTTTATATATGTGTGTGTGTGTGAGGCAAACTATTATGAACTCTTGAAGTTTATATCTGTTGTTGGATTGGGAGAGTTTTGCTGGCATCAATAGTATTAGGCAGCTGTTTCTTTTGCATGGTTAACTGAAGACATACCATGAGAAAAAAAATGTCAATGTTTTTCAGTAGAATGTCATCTTGAGCCATTTAATTAAATATTTAATTAAGCAATCAGTTACTTAATAAGCTCCCTAACTCTTTGAAATGTGAAACCTGTTATTTATTAATATGCAAATATTGCTGAACAGATAAGAAAAAAATACATTGTTGTCATTTTGGGATATTTAAAATATTGTTCAACAAATAAATTCATTTTGTCTTTGTAATATATCTTATACATCAGTCTTCACTTTTATTTTAAACATTCCACATTTCCTTTGACATTATCTGGCCTTAATTATCTTGTTATTCCATTTATGTTATTTTTTAAAATGTATAGTATGAACTTAGCACATGCAGTAAAGCAGTAAATAATTTATTCTATTTTACATATCTCTTCAAATAAAAATGTTGTATAACAGGTTATGCAAGGCTATTATAGTTAATAAAGCATATTTATATGCACATACCATGGAGTTGAATACTGAAAGAGACCTGTCTCTTGAGCTTCATTTGCACATCAAGGTGTAATGATTACCTCAAAATAGGTTAAGCTTTGTTCTTTCTTTGAAAATAAGTTGTGTGCAATTTCAGTTTCTGAAATGCTGGGAACACAAAATAAAGTACTGTACGATTACATCACATGTAATCAATGTAAAACAATCCTCTGTACATTACGAAATATATTTTTGTGTCTTCAGTAAATAAACAATCATCTTTATAAATAATATTTTTCCTGTGGGACTAAAGTCTATGAATCTTATACATTGTGGTGGAGCAGAATTTATGTAATAATAAATGGATTAATCTTTAAGATTTACAGCAGGGATGTCAAACTGGATTTCTTGACTGCCATTTCCTGTTCGTTGGTTTTGCTACTCATCTTGCCTCCCAGACCCAATTAATGATGGGTATCGAGGTACCACAGTACTGATTTACATAGTGGAATCTAAATTATAAGCACTTTTTGAGTTAGATATAATCCATTAAGGGATTGGCTGACTTAAATGGCAGTAGTTTTAAAAATAATTATGAAATGAATATATTCCTATTGCATCATAAGTGAATAAAAATTTGTTTTCATATTTGTGATTTTGGTTTTTCACATGCAATTTGAATTAACTATTTTGTGTTTCAGATTTCAGGCTGGTAAGAAAAAGATAAATTGGCAAATTAAACTATTATTTGGGGCTTGCATATTTTCACATACTATTAAGTTGTGCATGTCTTTTTTTTCAAATGCATACAAAAATGACTCACCGCAAATATGTTGTGCTGTATAAATACAGTGAAAAAACAATTTTTGATCTTGTATTGTGCTTATTAAACAAATGTTATTGAATAGTTGTGTACATAATTGAAACTTTTAGCAAAATCAAAAACAAATTTATATTATATTATTATATAACAACTTTTCTACTATGTTCTTAAAAATAATTATTTGACTCATGCCTATTTTTTAAAACCATTCTTCTTAAAACTATTGTTTGTCATCTATACTTTATAGAATAGAATATAATAAATTTAATTTGTTAGCCGCTCCCTCTCCAAAAGGACTCGGGGCGGCGTACAATAAAAACCCATACAAATATACATAAACATACAATACATATACACATACATACAAACACATACACGTACATGTACATGGAGGAGGTAACAAACGTTAAATGTATACAATAGTAATAATAGAATTAAAATTAACAATTAAAATACCCTCAGTTAAAATTACAAATTTAAAAAAGACTGTCAGGAGCAATGGGATAAAACTATGGTTGAGCCAGGCCAGCTAATTGGAAAAGGTGGGTCTTGAGCTTTACACGGAAGGAGCGGAGATTGGAGGTAATCCTGATGTCAAGGGGGAGGTCATTCCACAGGGCTGGGCCCATCACAGAGAAGGCTCTGCTCCTAGGTGTCGCCCCCCGACACTGTTTAGTGGATGGCACCTGGAGAAGTCCCTCTCTGTGCGAGCGGATTGGTTGCAGGGATGTATGGGGCAGGATGCGATCCCGCAGGTAACTAGGTCCTGTGCCATGGAGCGCTTTAAAGATCGTAATCAGAACCTTGAAACGTACCCGATAGACCACAGGAAGCCAGTGCAGCTCGCGCAGGAGAGGTGTTACATGGGAGTATCTAGTACTCCCCATAATCACCCGCGCGGCCGCATTCTGGACCAACTGCAGTCTCCGAGTGCATCTCAAGGGAAGCCCCATGTAGAGAGCATTGCAGTAGTCCAGGCGAGACGTCACCAGCGCATGAGTGACTGTGCGTAAGGCATCCTGGTCCAATAGGGGGCGCAATTGGCGCACCAGGCGGACCTGGTGGAACGCCCCCCCTTGCCACGGCTGTCACATGGTCGTCCATGGACAGCCGGGCATCCAGGAGGACGCCCAAATTGCACGCCCGCTACATGGGGGCCAGTTGCACGCCCCCGATGGCCAGAGATGGAAGCAACTGGTTGAACCGGGGGGCCGGAAGCCACAGCCACTCTGTCTTGGAGGGGTTGAGTTTGAGTCGGTTGTCATCCATCCAGACCCGTACTGCTTCCAAGCACCGGGACATCATTTCGACGGCCTCGTTGGGGTGGTTCGGGGTGGAGATGTACAGCTGAGTATCATCAGCGTACAGATGATATCCCACCCCGAAACCACGAATGATCTCGCCCAGTGGCTGCATATATGTGTTGAACAGGAGTGGTGAGAGAACCGACCCCTGTGGCACCCCACAAATGAGGGAGCTCAGGGCCGATCTCTGCTCCCCTGCCAACACACGTTGTGTCCGGCCGGAGAGGTAGGAGCCGAACCACCATAAAACGGTGCCCCGAACCCCCAACCCCTCCAGCCGGTGCAACAGGATACCATGGTCGATGGTATCAAAAGCCGCCGAGAGGTCTAATAGGACCAGGATAGAGGAACAACCCCTATCTCTGGCCCTCCAGAGATCATCAACCAATGCGACCAAGGCCGTCTCCGTGCTGTGCCCGGGTCGGAAGCCGGACTGGCGCGGGTCTAGATAATCATTTTCCTCCAGGTGTCGTGGAAACTGATAGGCCACCACACTCTCTACAACCTTCGCTAAAAAGGGAAGGTTGGAGACCGGACGATAATTGGCTAGCTCCGTTGGGTCCAGGGAAGGCTTCTTGAGTAAGGGTCTCACCACCGCCTCTTTCAAGGTGGCCGGCAGAGACCCCTCGCCTCACGAAGCATTCACTAAGCATTCACCCAGGAGCCAGTCGCGTGTAACCTCCCAGGATGCCAGTACAAGCCAGGAGGGGCACGGGTCCAATAAACATGTGGTAGGTCGCAGACGTCCACGTAACCTGTCCAAATCCTCGATGGCAACCAAGTCAAACTCCTCCCAGAGTGGTCTCTCAAGACTCGCCTCGGACGTCTCCACTGGACCACTGAAAGGGACCCATTCCCTCCGGATTTGAGCGATTTTATCCTGCAGATATTTCCCAAATTCCTCTGCCCTGCCCTGTAAAGGGGCTTCCCGCGGCCTCTGAAACAGAAGGGAGCGGGTCACCCGGAACAGGGCGGCAGGGCGGTTCTCTGCGGATGCAATGAGAGCGGCACAATGTCGACGTTTGGCCGCTCTCAATGCCACAAGGTACGTCCTTAAGTGGGTTCGTACCTGTGCTCGGTCAAATTCGGAGCGGGAGGATCTCCAACGACTCTCTAGGCGTCTCTTGTGGCGTTTCATCACCCTTAGCTCCTCGGTAAACCAAGGGGCCAGGGTGGTTCGTTGCCACAGGATAGGCCGCAAAGGCGCCACTCGGTCTAGGGCCCTGGCAGTCGCACTATTCCATGCGGCTACCAGGTCCTCTACCCAGGGGCGGGTCAGGTCTACAGGAGGTGGCCCAAGCTCCATCTGGAACTTATCTGGTTCCATCAGGCGCTTGGGGCGGAACCATCTAATATCTTCCGGCTCCGCCTCCCCGCAGCGGGGGGTAGCACCAGGGAAGTCAAGTCGGAGAAGTGAGTGATCTGACTATGACAGGGGAGTGGTAGTTAAATCCCCTACTCCCAGATCACTCATCCACTGGCCAGAGACAAAAACGAGGTCCAGCGTGTGGCCTCCCTTGTGTGTAGGGCCCTGAATCAATTGAGTCAGGTCCATGGCTGTCATGGAAGCCATGAACTCCCGAACCCCCTCGGACGCTTCTCCCACCGACGGCAGGTTGAAATCCCCCATCACTAAAAGTTTGGGGGTCTCAACCGCCACCGATGCGATCAGCTCGAGGAGTTCAGGCAGGGCCGCTGATGTATAGTGAGGAGCCAGGTATACTATCAGCAGGCCCAACTGTCTCCCTGGGCCCCACCTCACGACAAGGGACTCACACCCGGATGTCTGTGGCACAGTGGACTCCCTCGGCTCTAAGTCTTCCCGGATAATCACTGCTACCCCACCGCCCCTTCCCTGGGCCCGAGGCTGGTGGAATGCTCGATAACCTGGTGGGCACATTTCCACGAGGGGTAGACCTCCCTCGTGGCCCAACCAGGTCTCAGTTATTCCTGCGAGGTCCAGCTCCCCCTCCAGAATTAGATCATAGATGAGGGGGGCCTTATTGACAATGGACCTCGCATTGCATAACAACAGCCTCAGGCCCTGGGTCTGTAGATCCTGACCACCTAGTGTGCGGGGGTTGGTACAAGTGACCGGGTGTGACCAATACCCACGGTCTCCCAACCGACTACGGGTTCTTAATCTGTCCTCGCACCTGCCCCTCCCTACGACCGTTGGAATCAAAAAGCCCTGTATTGGAATGATATCTTCCCTCTCCTCCCCCCTTCCACTCCCTCCTCTCTCGACCACACCTGGTGGCCTGGCTCTGTCATCACTCCTGACCTGATCTACCCACCCCCCAACCCTGGAGCCCCTACAAATTCTTAAAAAACGAGTAATTAAAAAACCCCTTAATTTACGCTTCCTCCACCTCTCTGGGTTAATAAACCCGTCCTCAAGGTGGGCCCTCGAGAGGGCTGGTGGCCAAACCTGCGAGAGGGGGTACTCCCGCAGCCGTAGTAAATCAGACCTTGTGTGCGTGAGAATCATATAAAATCATACAGTAAAATCATAGGGGCAAGATTAATTACAGGTGCTGAAGATGGATCATGGTTTGTCGTAGAATTGTCCTTACCCTGGGTGGAAAGGGTAGGTTGGTGGGCTAGTCGACTAGCTGCATTTCTCTAGGGAGGATCTCGAGATGGTATAGGAGTCGATAAAGCAAGATGTTAAAAGGCAAAGCCATAGACACGATGATAGAATAAATAGATGAAATTTGTAGTTATGGCAAGGGAGTCAGTACTCAATAAGGGTGGAAGGGAAAAAGTCACGCCTTCAGCACATGTCCACCTATCCCCCTGGTATCTCTCCTCCATGACCAGGCCCAGGAAAAAATGGACATTTGCCTCCTTGGGAGCCCTGCAGCTCATCTTCCCGGGGGCTATTGTTCACACAACCGAGCCCGCCATGGTTTCCTGAGGCTTTCCAAGCCTCCTGCAATGGCAGCACTCTCTAACCCCCCCTGACCTCGTTCTTCATCTCACGGCTCCCCTGGAGAACCAGGGGGGGTCATGGCGGCTAGAGGGTATGGCGCTCGGCGTCTCCAACAGCCTCCCAGCCGCCGCCAACGCCAAAACCCCCGCCGCCTGAGCTGTGTGGATTGCCAGGGTAATCCTCACCTCCGACATTAGATTTCAGGCTTGCCATTCCAGTCTGCTTTGCTCCGGTGTGCTTTACTCAGCTCCCCCTCCACCAGCCGCTTCATTTTGCTCTCCTCTCCTCAACTCTAATCCACAAAACGCAGCGGTTCACCGGCTTTCCGACCAGCGGTTCACCGGCTTTCCGACCAGCGGTTCCCCGGCTTTCCGACCAGCACCCCGGCCAGCACGCCAACACGCCAGTCACCACCATGACTCCGCACGCCTCTCCGCCTCTCCGCTCGGTGCCTTCTCGCCAGCCAGCCGACCACCCAATCACCCTGCCCGACCTGTCATAGCCAGGGCAGAGCCGGGGGTGGTCGCCGAGAAAACCCGACCCTCAGAATGAAGTCGAGGGTCGGCAGCACCTCTCCCAGCTGGGAGACCCCACTGCAATTCTGCGGAACTCACACGATGGCCGCCATTCGCCTCGGAAGCTCCTCCTCCTCCAGGGTTATCCCGCCTCGCGTGGGCTTCTGCTGGGAATGCCGCTGCGGGTCCGGTGAGTCCCGAGCCTGGATGCCGCTGATTCCGCCGTCTCTCTCTTGTGTCTCCCTCCCCGCCCTCCTGCAGGCAGGGCCGCCTCACTCCCCGGCCGCTTCCGAAAGGATGCTGGAGAAATACTGTCTGTGTCCCTTGAAATGGCAGTTGGTTTTACCTGAACTGCTATTTTCGGGGCTTGGACAGGAGGCTCAAGTCCAATTGACACGCCCAATTGGCCAAGAGACTGGGATGAAGCTGAAGACACGCCTCTGTGCTCCACCCTTTCTTCTCCAGTTCATCGAAATGAGCTCCCCTGAGGCCTGAAAACAAGGCACAAAGGAGAACTCCCATCACCCCAGCTATCCTACTACCTACGATGGGAACTGGAGCTTCCTGTCCAAGCCCGAAAATAGCAGTTCAGGTAAGACCAACTGCCATTTTCCGGAGCGAGGGACAGGAGGCTCCAGTGCATGGGACCTACCAAAGCTAAGTCCCATGGGCGGGGAACTAATGGTCTGCAATAACCTCCTGTAGCACCCTGGGCCTGAACGCCGCATCAACTGATGTGAACGTGTTCAACCTGTAATGGCGGATGAACGGCGATGGGGATGCCCATGTAGCCATTCTGCAAATGTTGTCTATTGGGGCCTGAGAGGCCCAAGCCACCGAGGTGGTAGGGCTCCCCGTCGAGTGAGCGGTGATACCGGCTGACACCGGCAACTTCTGGAATTCGTATGTCAGGGAGATGGCTAAGCGGATCCATCGGCTAATGGTGGAAGACGTTACCCTTTTACCCAGAGCAGAAGGTTGGAAGAATAGGAAAAGTGCCTCTGACCTCTGAAAGGAGGCCATTCGCTTCAAGTAAATACGCAGGGCCCGTCGTACATCCAATCGGTGCCACTATTGTTCCCGTTCCCTAACCGGATTTGGACAGAAATCCGGAAGGACAAGTTTTTGGGAACGTTGGAAGATGGAATTCACCTTTGGAAGAAAGACTGGATCTAACATTAGGATGACCCTGTTGTTTGGAACATGCACAAGTCCTCCCTGGAGGAGAGTGCTCCTAGCTCTGAAACCCGTCTAGCTTCAGGCTAACCGTGCTCAACGGCTCAAAGGGTCCCCCATGAGAGCCCGTAGGATGGTGGGGAGGTTCCACGTGGGGAATCTGTGCACCACTGGAGGATGCAGGTTGGAGATCCCCCGAAGGAACCTCTTCACAACGGGTAGTTGGGTGAGGGGAACCGGGCCCTCACCTGGGAGGATCGTGGAAAGGGCAGCTAGTTGCCTGTGCACAGTGCCCCAGGCGAGCCCTTTATCCAATCCGTCCTGGATAAATTCCAGGACTTGCGGAACTGAGACCCTGGTGGGCTCCACCTGGTTTGCCTGGCACCAGGTTACAAAGGAAGTCCAGGTGGAATCATAGATTCTTGTGGTGGATTTCCTGCGTGAGGCCTCTATTGTTCTAATCACCCGCAGTGACAGGTGGGCCCCTCTCAGGTACTCCCGCTCAATCTCCACATGGCTAGTTGCAGCCAGTTTGGCTCCAGGTGCATAAGCTTCCCTTGGTGAAGTTTTATTTCCCCCTCCGGTATCCGCCATGGAGGCCGGACTGACAGGATCTTGTGATCCGCGAACCAGGGCCTCCTCAGCCAGTGAGGTGCCACCAGGATCAGCTCTGCCTGTTCCCTGACTAGCTTCTGAACTACCCTGGGAATGAGGGGGAGGGGAGGAAAAGCGTACAGCAGCCCCTTTGGCCATCTTGTGCGAAGGGTGTCGACCCCTTCCGTTCCCCGAGTTGGGAACCGAGAGAAGAACCGAGGGAGCTGGGAATTGGCTGGAGTGGTGAAGAGGTCCACCACTGGTCGTCCGAACCTCTGGCAGATGCTCTGGAACAGCTCCAGGATAGGCTCCACTCTCCGTTGTCCACCGTCTCTCGACTCAGCCAGTCTGCCTGATGGCTGTCGATCCCTGTGATGTGCTCTGCCTTGGATTGACCGCAGGTGTCTCTCTGCCCAATTGCCCAGTGACATCACCTTGGTGTGCAGTACCTTGGACCTTGTGCTGCCTTGTCGGTTGATGTGGGCGTTGGCCGCCACGTCAATGAGGACCAGGATGTGATGACCCTCTACAGAGGTCCGAAAGTGCCGAAGCGCCAGGTGGATCGTCCGGAGCTCCAACCAGTTGATATTGTGTCGGAGCTCCTGCCATGACCACTGACCCTGTGCCAACTGGTATCCCAGGGTCACCCCCCAGCCGAAGAGTCTGGTGTCCATTGTGAGGACGAGGCATTCCTGGTCCCTGAACTTGCACCCCTCGAGCAAGGCTGGGGACAGCCACCACTTGAGAGAGATCAGTATCTGAGGGGTGGCCTCGACCTTGGCCGGCGAGCTGCTGGTGTTGGCACTCTGGAACAGTAGGAGTCGCCACTGCAGAGTCCTGGTGTGCAACCGTGCCCACGGTACTACCTCGATGCAGGATATGAGCTTCCCCAACAGGCTGGAGAGAAGGGCTATGGGAAAGTAACGGCCCCTGCTTAACCATCTTAATCAAACTGGACCTGCGGTCCAGGGAGAGGAAAACCTTCCCTGAACGCGAATCTATAACCGCCCCTACATGAAGTAACGTAGTGGACGGGTTGAGGGAACTCTCTTCAAAGTTAACAGAGAAGCCCAACCATTGCAGGGTGTGTATGACCTGCAGAAGATCTGCCCTTGTCTGAGTTGGGGATGCCCCCTGGATGAGGACGTCATCCAGGTAGCAATTCAATCTAATGGGGAAACCCCTTAGGTACGCCGCCGCTACCGCTAGCACCTTCGTGAATGTCCTGGGTGCAGAGGACAACCCAAAGGGCAAGGCCCTGTATTGGTAATGACGCCCCAGATATGAAAACCGGAGGAAACGCCTATGCTGTGGGAGAATGGGGATATGGAGGTACGCCTCCGTGAGGTCTATGGATGCCATGTAGTCCCCTACCTGTATGCCCGCCCAGATGGACTTAAGGTATGCCATCTTGAACTTGCGGTAAACTAGATATTGGTTCAAGAGCTTCAAGTCGAGAATAGCCCTCCAGCCCCCTGAAGCCTTTGGCACTAGGAACAAGTTTGAGTAGAACCCCCCACCCACCTGGTTCAAGAGGTCTGGCTCTATTGTGGCAATGTCAAGCAGATGTTTAATAGCCTGACGCATCCGCCTGTGCTTATCTATATTTTGAGATGGGGGGAAAGTGCGAAAGTAGTTCAGGGGAATGGAGGTGAATTCTACACGAAGCCCATGAATGATTGTGCTGAGTACCCACACATCTGAGGAAATTTCCGCCCAGGCCTCGGAGAAGAGAGACAGGTGACCGCCAATGGGTGGGGTCGAGATCGACATATTTGCCCTGGAGGTAGGTGTGCCCACTCCCCCTCGAAAGGGCCGCTTACTCAGTGTCTGGAAGCAGGATCTGTCCCTATTGAAGTTATGTTCAGGTTGCCTCTCTGACCTGGGGAAAGAGTACTTACTCTGCTGAGCTTCCTGTTCCAGGGGTTGATATGAGGGCTTGCGGTAGAATGGAGTAGACCTTTGCTCTACCTTCTTCTCAGCCCTGGAGAAGGTCTTTGAAAGGGCCTTGTGCCTCCTCAGTTCGTCCCTCTGGGTGGCACAAGAGGGGCGAGGGTTGGTAGCCGTTTGGGCCCTGGCGGAAGCAATGGGTCTCTGCCTGGTTGATGGGCCCTCCCCAGGTGAGCATGGGGGTGAAGGGGACCTCCCCGCCTCCTCCACCATCTTGGCCATGTGGGAAATAAGGAAATATGGAACTGTTACTCACCCTCCTTGCGCAGCCTCCTGGCTCTCTCTCTTCAGCTGCAACAGCTAAAGGAGAAATCAATGCAGACTCAGATGCTGCTTCCTCCCCTTTTGGGCAGCCCCTGCCTCAACACCGAGAGCGGTGTGTTTAGGGGCTCTGTGCGTGCTCCTCCGTTCCGTGACACACTCGGAATTGAAAAATCTTTTTCACGCTCTTCTCCACGCTTTGCACTTGACGTGGCTCGAATCCCAGCCGCTGAAGTCGGCCTCCATTGAATTGGAGCGATGGAAGGCCGTGGGGCTGGAAATCCCAAGCCTCAAGCCTCCTGATCGCCAAAAGCCCCGGGAATCGGCGCCACGTGTTTGGCGGTGCCAGAAATGGCTGCCGCAACTTCTAGTGCTCTCTCCGATCCTAGGGATACAAAGTAACACTCCCTGGTGGCTAGGAGGGAAACCACATAGAGCTACTTACAGGCAGAGCAGAGAGTTATTCACAGAGGCTGCAGAGGCAAGGAGGTTGCAGTAGACATAGAATCGCAGGAGAAGTTTAAAATAGGTTTCGTTATATGGCCGGACTGAGATGAACTGGAGAAGAATGGGTGGAGCACAGAGACGTGTCTTCAGCTTCATCCCAGTCTTGTGGCCAAATGGGCGTGTCAATACCATCCACTGGAGCCTCCTGTCCCTCGCTCCAGAAAAAAGGCTTAAACCTTGTTTATGCGTTTTTCCTCAGTTTAAGCTGATGTGCCAACACTATTTTTATTTACAACACTTAGCTGGGATGACATATTACTTATTTCTAGATTGAATTATTGGAGTCAGTCTGCACCTTAAAATCAAATGGACAAATCTCCTCCCTTTATCCCTGTTGTATGATGTTGCCCTCGATATGAGCTAGAGAAGAGTTTTTCAAATTTGTTACTGCCCTGTCAGATATTTTCCAAGCACAGAAAGATACTTAACCGAGCCTAGAGTAATGTCTAGTCACATTACTTAAAAAGGATGAAATGCTAGATAGCAGCATTGCTCAGAACTGTTGTGCTTTGTTTTCAAAATTATATTATATAGACCCAAAGTGGATGTAGTCCTGAATTTAATGATTATTAGGCAGAATAAGTTATGGGCAAGCATTAAAAACCACTACATTGCTCAGTTTCCTTCCCTTGTGCATTAGGATTGCAACTGTCTTGAAACAATCCCACATAGATACTTCCCTCAAGCAATTTGAACATGGGAAACAATTGTATAATCTTATGCATATTCTGTATGTAATGGTCATAACCATGCTCCAAAATTGTACAGGAACAGGACAAAAAATAGCATTACTACTATTGCAGCATGCTAACTTCCTTCTCCTTTTTTTCCCATTCAGATATAAATGGTTACTGTGTACAGTGGATATTGTTTCTGTTAATGGAGTTTGTTTGCTAATTAAGGTTATTATTTTCCAAGTCCTTTTATGAATAATGAGTCTTCATAAGTAAGTGAAGCTCTTCATTGCAAACAGTCAGCATCATGAGGGAGGCATGTGGAGTCCTATTTCTTGTTCTCTAGTTGAGTAATGAAACGTCTGCAAGCAGATCGCTAAGGTCAGAGAGCATCCGAGACTCCACAGATCAATCCTGAGCTACATAGATTCTCTTCTGTTGGCGCAGTATGTTTTTCTTCATTGACATATGAATCAACATGAAATCTCTCCTTCTCCAGTCCCCATTTTAATAATTCGCTAATTAAGGGATTACAGGAACATAGAAAGGAAAGGATTATATGTGCCTCTTAGTTTATTTTCTTACTCACTTTCACACCACTTTTTTATTACTGTTTTCAAAATAAAATGTGACTTCGGCAATAGTGGTGAATATCTGTAGCTCAGTTGTAGGATGAGAGTGAAGGTTTGTTTTCCGAGTTTATGGGTTGGTTTCTGAACGTTTCATTACCAGGTTAGGTAACATCTTCAGTGAAGTTTAGGGGATGTCAGTGTTCTTCTGTTTATAAGGGCTTCAGGTGTGGGTGTGTCAAGTGTTGTGATGGATCAGATGTGAGTCATCAGTGAGGCTTGTGATGGGTCTTGTGATAGGGAGGTTATATCAGGCCAGGGTCATTGGGAGATGAACTTGGGGGGGGGGGTTGTGTAGGTTGGTTGAGGGTCGGTGCAGTCTCTGGTAGGTTGTGCAGTTCATTTGAATTCTGAAGGGTTTGTAGCTATTTGTAGGTCAATGTGTTTGTTGATGGAATTGCTTGTGGAGTGTCAGGCTTCAATGAACTCCGGAGCGTGGCAGGTGGTAGCATGGCATAGTAATGTGACTTCTCCCTATTAAGGGAAGGAAAGGAGCTTCTTCCTTTCCTTTTGAGTAAATGAGTAAATCTTGCATTCATTTTCATTGCTAGATGCATCAAGTGATGGAGAAAGTACTAGAACACTGTGATTGAAATATGCATATAAATTTACCAATTTAGTTTACTGGTATTTTTTCTTTTTCATTTCCATACTTCGTTGCCTTTAGAGACAAAAAGTAAATAGGTTATTTTCGTATCTGTAACTCAGTATATAATTTTTTAAATAAAAGTAATAACATTTGAAAAAACCAATCCTTAATCCTTCAAAGCATCATAGAATTCATCATAGAATAACAGTGTTGGACGGGACCTTGGAGGTCTTCTAGTCCACGGTCCAGGTCTTCTGTTCTAACCGTCAGGAAATGTCTCCTTACTTCTAGGTTGCTTCTCTCTTTGAATAGTTTGTTATAGAGGTTATGAATACTGGTAGTATTTCTAATGGGTTGCATCTCAGGAGAACATCATTTATTGCAAGAGTGAAACTTTGCAAGGTCTACTATGGCTAATCAGAAATTAAAGTATGTATCAATTTAAGCATAGGGAGTAAAATATTCTAGGCCATTCTTTCAGATATATAGTCAATAAACTAAACGTCATCAGGGGAACGTGGCCAGCACCCTGCCAGCGTAAATGGATGCCCAAAGTCTGTTTTCGGCTGCAATGGCTTCCTGCAAGCCTCTGCCAGTGAAAACGGAGCTTGAGAGGACCGCCCGTGGCCCTCCCAAGCTCCATTTTCACTGCAAGGGGCACCATGGGCCGGTCCTTTGCTGTTTCTATGGTGTCACCACGGGCCAGATCTAACTACCCTGCAGGTCAGATCCAGCCCCCAGGCCTTGAGTTTGACACCCTTGTTTTAGACAACACAATTTTACTGCCACAATCTTGGCACTTTCAAAAGTGATCACCAAGGGACACTTAAGCCTAGCCCCACTAAATAAATACTGTAGACCAGTAAGAATTCTTACTGCTATCTCTGCAGTGATTAGAAGAGAACTTTAAGATATGGCAAAAACCCAACTGTTTTATATCCCATTATTGTAAAACCCTATCAAAGCCCCTAATCTATTATCATGACAGATATACTAGGCAGAGAAACCAAAGGTGCAAATTGCAAATACTATTATATTTATGAAATTAGTATGCTATGACATTATAACAGGTTTTGGATTTTATAAATGGAAAGTAGCTTAATTTAACTTGATAAATATTTGGCTGCTGGACAGCATTTAGAAAATCTGATGCAAACATTTTGAAATATTATCTTTGCTGACATTTTTGGCAAAAGTCTTATGGGAGTAGTAGTAAATCTGCTTATCTTTTCACAAGCTTATGATAATATATATCTGCATCAGATTCTTTAAAATAGTTTTTTTTTCTTTACTCAGAGCTGCACATTGTAATTCTTCAGGTAAAACTGAATTGCATCATAATTCTGCACACAGCTTCTCTATTTCCTTTTTCATTTATTTTAAATTACAGATCTGCTGTGCAAAAAAGGTTTAAATTTCTGGCAAAGTTCAAGTATGACATGGAAGACCGCCTACACTGCAGAGGAAGCAATAAAAACTACTAGCAGAACTAGATAAAAAACATAATACTGTAGGACAGAGAGGGAGGCAAAAAGAAAGAAAACTGATCTCTATTATAGCTTCTCACATTCCCTGATGAAACAGATTTGGCAAGCTTGGATAATGGATTTTGCCTAGAGACAAAAGTACTACATTTAAATCTAAATAAAAATCCTATGCAGGATAGGTAACCCCCCAAAATGCCATTGAAAACTGATGGCAAAATGACAGATTTGCAGCAATCAATATTGAAGGTTTTTTGAAGAATAAGAATGGAGACAAGGGCAAGTGATCTCTGAGAAACAAATAATTCCCATTTCCACACTTAACTCTCACCCCACCCAAAACAGTTAACATGGATGAAAATGATAACACTAAAATTTAGGTGTTTTTGGGGGGGACGGAAGATGTGACATATTATGGATTCCCCTGCAACAGTAGAGGCAGAATTAGAAGATGATAGGAACACATTATATTTGTCTTTCTGAATTTTAATGTATAACAGTTATTTTACTATCATATATTCAGGAGCAAGATCTGTAAAGTTTAGGATTCAGACTAAGTCTATTTCTCCATGAGTTCCTGACACCATTTATTGACCCCAATCAAATATTCTTGGTATTTTTTTATTTACAAAATTAACTTAATTTCCAAGATTGCAAGGAGCAGAATTACTTCAGCAACAGACATCATAAGATGTCTGACATTAAACTATAAAAGAATTAACCTATATTTAAATATATAAGAATTAAATTATCGCAATCCCAAATTTCACAATTCATATTATATAACTCAATCCATTGTTCAAAAGCTGCAATTATCACCAATCCTTTTACAAGAAATATTTTCAAAATGCACAAACATATCCAATTTAAGTCCTAATCTTCCCTTTAATGGAGAAAGAAAGAGTTTCAGTAACCCATCAGGGGGTAAGAAAATAACATACAGTATGCTATTAATTTAAACTTGACTGTTTGTACATTTCTCAATGGTTTGAATGTATTAGGCTTCAACATGTTACCAGATTTAGTTACACAATTCTGATATATGCAACAACAAATGCCTAGACTGATAACACTACTAAAATTCCAAGAATTTCATTTCCCTCTAAATTAGTATTTGCACTATTAGCATCACAGTTTTAAGATATCATTCCAAAAACCTCTTACATTCTGGCTTTCTGCAGAAGTCATTCAGAATATGCTCAATCTGTTATTAATATAAGTCAGGGAAGTTCATACATTTCCATTTAGACTAAGCTAAAGTAATTCATAAATCCAAAGATTGCTATCCTACTTCTGTCAGTAATGTAATACAACAATTTAAAAGAGATTACTTTAGTGAAAATTATAACAAACCTGAACATTAACTAAGAATTCTGTTCCATGTGACAACAGTAGCACAATTCATCTAAATCTTCATCTTGGCCCAACTGGCCTTGCCAGTTTTTCCAGTTGGAAGCATTTCAAAAATCTTGCTTCTGTTACAGCATCTCACATTGTAATTGGGATAATTTCGTATTGTCAATACACATTGCGGCCTGTCTTCCCTATACACTGTTTTGTGTATGGTAGAGAATCTTTCTCCAGTGTCTTTGATGTTGATCAAGACTTGAACATCATAACCAGAATAATGGTTTGTGGTAATGATGTCAAGACTGTCTTAGTTGCAATGTTCTCTGATGTCTGAAATGTTGAGTTAGCTCATCTCTCCCACTTTGTTTTCCAGTTCGCCTGCAGTCTCCTCTCTGAAGATCATGTTGTAGTCAGAGTCCAAATCTCCCTTTGTTCACAGGATTATATATCATATACATAGATGAGTTTATGTCATGGCCTTGGTCTGGAGATCACACAGACTACCTAAGATTCAGTTGGTGCAGCATTTGTTTTAATCACTATACAAATTCCAATGTTGTCATTTTTCCTTATGATTATTATTACTGGCAAAATGTATATGCTGCTTCAGTTAGAGATTCTAAACAGTTTACAATTAGTACCATAGTAAAATAACAACAAAAAATAAACCCCCCATGCAGTAGTCAGTAACCATCTTCCATTTGTGAAAATTAACACAACCCCCTCATAAAAACCCACTGACTCAGAGCTTTGAAATAATATATTAGTTCCCCAAAGGTTCTGCAGAACATTTTTAAAATTACCCTCATGAAACAGAAAAGGGTTTTCTGAATGTTATTGGAAATATTAACTTCAGAGGCACAATTATCCAGAGAGTGGAGGCTACCACAGAGAAGGCACATTTTCAGAGCCTTCCCCCATCCATTTCTCAGTATGCCCTGCTGCATGCCTTCTCTGATGTTTGATAGGCAAATAATACATGGAGTAGAAGTTCTTGAAATGTCTTGGACTCAATCCACATAGACCTTTTTAAATAATTAGCATTTTGGGCCATGTCCTGTTATGAATTGATAGCCAGTAAAACACCTGCAACAAAAACATACCTTGTCTACATTGGCCGTCAACTGTGAGATAAGGTGCTGCATTTTGCAGCAACTACGGGTAGTCATCAACTTACAAGGGTTCATTTAGTGACCATTAAAAGTTACAATGGCACTGAAAAAATTGGGTTATGACCATTTTTTCATGCTTGCTAGTGTGGTCATGTGATCAAAATTCAGATGCTTGGCAACTGACTCATATTTATTATGGTTGCAATGTGAACACCTTTTTTGACATTCTGACAAACAAAGTCAATGGGGAAACCAGATTATTATTATTATTATACGATTGTATCACAGCGGCCAGTTGATTCGCCGGATTTGGCATTGATTACTAGTCGGGCCCCACCCAGGGGCCTAGGACATCGTAACGTATTTTCGTAATATACGTGCAGATCCAAGCAGTGCAGCTTTTTGCATTTGACTGATGGTGATTTTGTCAAGTTTTAACTGTTTTAAATGTAATTCCAGTGCTTTTGGAATAGCACCCAGTGTGCCGATTACCACTGGAATTACCACTGCTAGTTTGTGCCATAATCGTTGGATTTCAATTTTTAAGTCCTGGTATTTCACGACTTTTTCATGTTCCTTCTCCTCAACCCTGCTATCACCTGGTATTGCGATGTCTATGATTGTAACCTTCTTTTTCTCAACCAGTGTGATGTCTGGTGTATTATGTGCCAGTATTTTATCCGTTTGTATGCGAAAATCCCACAAGATCTTGACCATCTGACCCTCGACGACTTTTTCAGGCTTATGTTCCCACCAGTTTGTTGCTGTTTTAATGTTATAATTTTTGCACAAATTCCAGTGGATCATTTGTGCCACTGAATTGTGCCGCATTTTATAGTCAGTCTGCGCGATTTTTTTACAGCAGCTGAGTATGTGGTCAACAGTTTCATCAGCCTCTTTGCAAAGTCTACATTTGGCATCATCAGAGGATTTTTCGATTTTGGTCTTAATGGCATTTGTGCGGATAGCTTGTTCTTGCGCAGCCAGGATTAGTGACTCTGTTTCTTTCTTTAATGTACCTGCTGTTAACCATAACCAAGTTTTTTCACTGTCCACTTTATCTTTTATTTTTTCCAGAAATTGACCATGTAAGGCTTTGTTCTGCCAACTCTCCATTCTTAATTTTATCACATCTTTTCTGTATTCTTGTTTCGTCTGTTGGGCCTTCAGTAGATTTTTGTTCTTTACTTCGATTAATAGATGTTCTTGACTTTCTTTTAAATAATCAGCTAGTGCATGTTTTTCTTCTTCAACTATTTGCTTCACTTGTAATAATCCTCTGCCACCTGATTTTCGGGGCAGGTATAGTCTATCAGTGTCACCACGTGGATGTAAACTGTAGTGCATTGTCATTAGTTTCCTTGTTTTTCGGTCCAAAATGTCCAAATCAGCTTGTGTCCAGTTAACTATACCAGCTGTGTATCTTATAACTGGTATTGCCCAGGTATTTATGGCCTTGATTGTATTTCCACCATTTAATTTAGTTTTCAAAATTTTCCTAACTCTGTTGGTGTACTCTCTCCTGACAATATTTTTTACTTGTCCATGTTTGATGTTATCCAACTGCAAAATGCCTAAGTATTTGTAGGCTTCATTTTCGTTGCATTTAATTAGTTGGCCATTGGGCATTTCAATTCCCTCACATGTAGTGATTTTCCCCCTTTTTATGGATACAGTGGCACATTTTTCCATGCCAAACTGCATTGAAATATCGGTGCTGAATACTCGGACAGTGTTTGTCAGTGATTGGATTTCTACTTCTGACTTTCCATAGAGTTTCAAATCATCCATATATAATAAATGTGAAATTTGTTCAGCTTCTTTGGCTGTTTGGTAGCCTAATTTCATTTTTTTTAAGATTACTGATAGTGGGATCATCGCAATGATGAAGAGAAGAGGTGAAAGTGAATCACCCTGGAAAATTCCTCGCTTGATATTAACCATTCCATAGTTCTCATTCCCTACTGCCAACTCAGTTCTCCATTGTTTCATCGCCTTTTCAGTGAAGGATGTAATATTTTTACTAATGCCAGTTGTTTCTAAGCATTTTATGATCCAACTATGTGGCAATGAGTCGAATGCTTTTTTATAATCAATCCAGACCATATTCAAGTTCGTTTTTCTGTTCTTACAATTTTCTAATATCATTTTATCAATTAGGAGCTGATCTTTTGTGCCCCTACTCCTTCTTTTGTTGCCTTTTTGCTCTACTGGCAAGATGTTGTTTGTTTCCAAATAATCCATAATGTTATCTGCAATAATGCCTGTGAGTAATTTAAAGGTTGTTGGCAAGCATGTTATTGGTCTGTAGTTTTCAGGTATTGTTCCTTTAGTTGCATCTTTCTGAATCAAGTATGTTTTTCCAGTTGTCAACCATTCATCAATTTGACCATTTTGTAAAATTTCATTCAGTTGCCTGGCCAACATTGCATGTAAACTGGTCAGATATTTGAGCCAGAAACCATGTAATTGATCATTTCCAGGTGATGTCCAATTCTTTACTTTTTTTACTCGATTTTTGACCATCTCAGTTGTTATTTCTAATACTTGCATTTGTTTGTTACCAATGCTTTCCTCAAAGTCATGTATCCATTTTGCTTCCTTATTGTAGTCCTTTGCATTTCCCCACAATTCTTTCCAGAATTCAGCTGTGGCCTGCTTTTCTGGTTTTTGACTTTTGGTGCCACCATTCACATTAAGACTTTGATAAAAACGCCGTTGGTCTGATCGAAATTGTTGGTTTTGTTTATACTGGATGATTCGTGCCTCATATCTTTCAATTTTTCTAGCTGTTGCTGTTATCTGCTGTTTTACAATCTCTACAGCTTCATTGATGTTTCTTGTATCCAATCTATATCTTCTGATTAGCTGATCTATGATTTTTCTGTTTTTAAGCCGTTGCTCATGCATGTTCTTTAAGTTGCTAGCATCTGCCCTTAATTTTTTGACTTTTTGTTCTAATCGGATTTTCCACTTTGGCTTTGATGCTTTTTCCATTGTGTGATTAGGTACTTTGATTTTAATGCCTAGTTCATTAGTGACTATTACAGCTGCACTGTACATTAACTGATTTGTTTCCAAGATGGATCCCGATTCAATTGTTGAAAGCACTGCATTAACCATTTTCATGATAGGACCCAAAATTTTCTTAGGGACAGTTTTTAATGATGGTAAACGTTGCCTTTCCTCCCTAGCCAGAAAATGCTCCATGATCTTGTCCTTCAGTTCATTTTGTTTTTGAGTTGGTTCATCAGTTGGTTCAATGGTAACTAGTTCTGGTGGTAGTGTTTTTATTTCCTCTCCGGCAGCTTTCTCTGAGAGTTCTCCTATGATTTCTTTAGTTGTGTCATGAGTATCACTTATTTCCTCTTGTGATGTTGTTGTTGTTTTTTTGCAATTTGCCTGAATTTCCTCAAGTTCAACTTCGCTGAACACTTTATTTCGTATAATAAATCGCCTTTGATCTGCTAGTCGTTGTCCACTAACATTTGAATCTGGATATTGTTGTTTCCATAAATCATACATTCGCTTTAAATAGCCTCTTTTTTTTGGCTCTGAGTTGTAATAACAGGCCATTATGGCACGATTTTCATCTGCACTATATTTCTGTCGTTTTGTTGGCTGGTCCACTTGTAGCCCACTTGTCGACGGATGCCCAGGGACCTCAACATCCGCCGTGGCCCTTGTTAACCCGCGCGACGACCGATGCAGTGTAGAATTTTTATTCGTTTCTTTCACCATGTTGTATGGGTTGGCGAGTTTTTTTATGGGGCCAGGTTGCCAACCTGACCCCAACCCTCCTCCTTTCTCATCCGGGCTTGGGACCGGCAATGGCGGAGTTGTTGTTGTTGTTGTTGTTGTTGTTATTATTATTATTATTATTATTATTATTATTATTATTATTTTAACAACCGTGTCACTAACTTATTAATGTGATTCACTTAACAAATGTAGCAGCAGAGGTCACAAAATGAGGCAAAATTCACTTAACAAGTGTCTTGCGTAGCAACAAAAAATTTGGGTCGTATTGTGGCGATAAGGTACCTGTATAGTTTTCAAGGACAGTTTCATACAGAGCAAATTGTATTAATTCAAGTAAATGTAAGGTGAAAAATGTATCACAATTGCAAGCGTATCCCATTCCAAGAGCTGAAAATGACATACAGCTACGACTGGCAAAAGGTCTCCTGTCAATGGCCTCCAACTTCCACTGCAAGTCCAAGAGAATCCCACCATTGTGGTCAAGCTCCTTTTGGAGGGCATTTACTGCCTTCCAGACTAAATATGGAGTTGTCCTGAAATTAGAAGACTTCAGAATAAACAGCCATTCTGTCCTGCTAAGAGGAAGTCTTAGCATGTTTCACCATCCAGTCCCTTACAGCTTCCAGGCACCTGAGTCAAGATTGTTACTGCATTCCTGCCCAGCTGGAGTAGAAATATATGCTGGAGTATTATCAATATTATTGCTATAAAGTGTTTTGCTAAGGTTTTTTTACAGGGTAGCTCACCATTGCTTTCCCTAACCTTCCCCATTTATGCAGACCTGGGACTGGAATATGGTTGATGAATCAACCAAATGGCTGGGTTAAGGAAGACCTGGAAAAAATGATAAAAATGAAAAAAGTGGGAATGAGTCTTCAAAGCAGGAAAACAAAGATAATGACAATAGCTGCAGATGGACATGAGAAGTTTAAAATCTTCCTTGGGTTAAAAATTATTCATGTTGGCAGTTCTACTCCTGAAATCAAACACAGGATAACCTTAGGCCACACTGCAATGGTTAACATGAATAAGATCTGGAAAAGCAAAGACATTGTTATAAATACTATAAGCAGGCTGGTTAGATCAGTAGTCTTCCCTCCCTATGAGCCATGGTGGCGCAATGGTTAGTGTGCAGTACTGCAGTTCTGCTGCCTGCTGGCTGCCTACAATTTGGCAGTTCAAATCTCACCAGGATCAGGGTTGACTCAGTCTTCCATCCATCCGAGGTTGGTAAAATGAGGATCCAGATTGTTGGGAGCAATATGCTGACACTATAAACCACTTAGAGGGGTATGTCTAGTTTAATGAAAAGAAGGACTAGGGGAGACATGATAGCAGTGTTCCAATATCTCAGGGGTTGTCTGAGATAAGAAGAGGGAGTCAAACTATTCTCCAAGGCACCTGAGGGTAGAACAAGAAGCAATGGGTGGAAACTAATCAAGGAGAGAAGCAACTTAGAACTGAGGAGAAATTTCCTGACAGTTAGAACAATTAATCGGTGGAACGGCCTGCCTCCAGAAGTTGTGAATGCCCCAACACTGGAAGTCTTTAAGAAGATGTTGGATAGCCATTTGTCTGAAACGGTATAGGGTTTCCTGCCTAGGCAGGGGTTTGGACTAGAAGACCTCCAAGGTCCCTTCCAACACCTATTGTATTGTATTGACTGTAGAGCACTGTAAAGCAGTATATAAGACTTAAGTGCTATTGCTATTGCTATAATGATGAAGGAATGTTAGAGTAAGAATGGCTGCTTGAAGAAGCCTTTGAACTATGGTGCTGGTGTAAAGTATTGCGTATGCCATGGACACGCAGAACAACCAATAGAGAGGTGCTGAAATGTATAAAACCAGACACATCACTAGAAGCCAAGATAACAAGATACGTCTGATTTACTTTGGCCATGTCATGCATGCAAATTCATTTGGGAAGTCAGTGATGCTAGGAATGGTCAATGGATCATGAAGAAGGGGTAAGCAAAGAAGTCAGTGGGTTGATAACACCAAAACTGATAGGAAGATGAATATCCAACATCTGAAAGAAGCTGTGCT
Organism: Natrix helvetica; assembly: GCF_964273705.1. NCBI lineage: Eukaryota > Metazoa > Chordata > Lepidosauria > Squamata > Natricidae > Natrix > Natrix helvetica. The sequence goes on along the minus strand of NC_138548.1, from coordinate 74,737,490 downwards.
TGACAGGTAGCATGGAGAGCATTTGCCTATAAAGTCACCAAGAGTCGGACACAACAGAGTGGTTAAAACAAGAACAAATTATCAGCATATTAATGTTAGTGAACTAAGCCACCTCAGTGACCCTGTAATGAAATATCTCTGAAATCTTTATCAGATGCATAAGAATGATACTTTTTTATTTTAGTGTTAATAATTGAATTCAATTATTGAAGAGTTGTTGTAGTTCTGATCTTACTATTGTCAGCATTCTGCGCCTGTAGATTAAAAAAAAATCTGCATCTGCAAACTAGAAGGCATTGGCCTAAAATTCTGCTGTTGTGGTACTTTCTCTTTCAGAATCATAAATTGCTACACCTGCCTGCCTGAGTATCAGCATTTCCTTTGGACAGTGTACAGAACTGAAGAGAAAGGGGAAACCTCCTTGCAGGTCCTCTGCTGTTGGATAGGGTAAGTTGCTTGCCAAACTCCTAGGCTCTGGGAAATTCAGAACAGATTACTATGCAGGCATTTAGCTGACATGTAATGAATTCACAGATGATTGATTATTCAACTAACCCTAGTTTACAGGTAGGCTTGCAGGTTTTTTTTTTTTTAGTTAAGCAACTTACATATTAAAATCAGTCAAAAAAAGTGTCTGGGAAATCCACTTTTCTTTTTCTTATGTGTCTTTGTTAGATTGAAGATGTACCGCGTTTGATTTCCCTGTTCACCATAAGTGACATATATCATCCCAGTTTCAAAATGATTTATAAATACTTTGGCCACGTGTGGCACATAAGGGCAGGGTGAGAAAGTATCATGTACTCGTTTTGCATTTCTGCAGTGACTCTGTTGTGGCCAGCTTCCAATCTTGCTTTAATTTTTAGGGAATTAGCAAAGCCATTAGATATTTTAGTTATGTTGTGTCCTTTTACACCAGCTTAGGCCCTGTCAGACTTTGAGAGTATTTGGGGCAGGACTTATTTAAAATAAAATATATATATATTATCTCTCCTTTGCCATATGTGCTCCTCAGATTTTCAAACAGATCCTTTCATGACAATACTCATCATTGTTCAATACCAGTTATATTTTCATATCCTGTGCTTATACTTGAAATGGCAGCCTTAGATCCTAGGACCACATGTGGTTTCTGATTCTTTTTGTGGAACCTGTAAAGCCTCCCCACAATACAATTGCTGACAACCATTAGTAGTTTTTCCTCCCCCCTAAAATTAAGTGTATTGCTAACTTTACTTCGGAAACTGTTTGTAGACTGTAGGTCTTCATAGAGCAGTTTCCTGTTATCGTAGAGACAGCAGCCAGATTGGGTATGCTTCGTTCATTAACCAATCGGACTGTCTACACTTATGATGTCATCGGGCCCTTGTGGCTCCAGACTCAGTCCAACCTGGATTGGCTGTGAGAATTGATCTCTCCTCCAAATTATTTAATTATATCTTTAATTGGTGATTTTTTCCCCCCAAAAATTGTTGTTCCTTAAATAATCCTTTATTCTACAAATTGGAGGGAAATTTGAACTCTGGCTGCCTCTTCTCAGCTGTCTGATTGCCTGCGGCCTACACAAAACTGTCAAATTTGGTCTCAAGCTACAATTCCTCTCCATCCCCCAGGAACACTTCATGCCATGCCCGGTCTCTCAGTGTCCTCGCAAGAGGGCACTGATGGAACAGGCCATTCAGCACCTGTTGGAGATCTGGGCCATCCAACCAGTTCCTCCCCATCAGGAAGGGCAGGGTTTTTATTCCCACCTGTTTGTGGTACCGAAGAATTCCTGGGGATGGAGAGCAATTTTAGATCTAAAAACATTGAACTGCCACATTGTCTATCAGCGGTTCAAAATACATTCTCTGCACACCATCCTCCAGGCGGTCAGGAAAGCGACTTCCTCACGTCAGTAGACTTGACCGAAGCTTACCTTCATATCCCATCTTCATAGACCACCGAAAATATCTCCACTTCTCCTATGGGGGAGGCACTTCCAGTACTGAGCTCTTCCGTTCGGTCTATCCTCTGCCCCCAGAGTATTCACAAAGGTACTGGCAGCACTAGCCGTCCACATCAGGTCATCCCCAGTTTGGATTCTCTGTTACCTGGGCGACATTGTCTTGTTGTCCAGGTCTCCGGTTCAAACAGAAAGAGATCTCGCCTTCACCATTCACACCTTGCGGAATCACGGGTTCGGGGTGAATCTCAAAAAGAGTCACCTCGTTCCCAGCACTCACCTTCTCCACCTCGGGGTCTTGATAGACACCATGGCAGAGAGGGTGTTCCTATCCAACGACCACATTCTCAGTCTGAGGGAACTTGCTAGGAAAGAAGGTGCTACGTCTACGCAAGGCATCCCTTCTTCTCTCCCAAGTCTTGAGCAAGATGGTATCCTGCTTTGGGATTGTCCCGTGGGCCAGGTTTCACAGCAGGAGCCTTCAATGGTTCATGCTTCCACATCAAAAGGCCGACAGGAGCAGCTCTCCTCTCAGGGTCCCCCTTCCCAGAAAGGTATTACACACTCTCAAATGGTGGCAGTCTCCAGCGATTTTGCAAGGGACCTTGTTCAGAGAGCTGTGCCATCTCACACTTACAACGGATGCAAGTTTGACAGGATGGGGGGCACACATGCAGGACTTAGTGGTTCAGGATCAGTGGTCCCTCGAAGAAAGCCAAAACAGAATAAATTGGCTAGAATTGCGGGCGGTTCGCCTCGCCCTCAGACACTTCCACCACAGAATTCAGGCCCGTCACATATTAGTCCTCACGGACAATACCACGACCAAGGCACACATAAACAGATGGGGGGTAACTCGTTCCTGGTCCCTGATGCAGGAATCCAACCTGTTGTGCCAGTGGGCGGAATCTCACCTGTCATCTCTCAGGGCAGAGCACATCTCAGGGGTCTTCAACATCCAAGCAGACTGGCTGAGCCAGACAACAATAGATCAGGCGGAGTGGACCATCCATCTGAGCCTCTTCCATCGACTGATACTACGGTTCGGCCTCCCAGTCCTAGACCTGTTCGCGACGGCAGACAACAACCAGGTACCCAGGTATTACTCAAGGTTCATGGACCCTATGGCAGAAGGAGTAGACGCCCTCAGATGCCAGTGGCCAGGGGTCTCCTGTACGCATTTCCTCCCCTTCCCCTCATTCAGAGGGTAATTCAAAAAATGCTGGAGCAGGAGGCAGAACTGTTGCTGGTAGCGGCGAATTGGCCACGCCGGCTTTGGTATGCCGACCTAGTGACTCTGTCAATCTCCACCCCATGGCACATCCCATGGTCTCTCCTGTCTCTACACCAAGGGTCATTTTGTCATCCCGACTCCCAGTGGCTGCAGTTAACCGCATGGCAATTGAGCGGCAAGCCTTAACAGCTGATAACATCTTCCTTTCACGTCATTGCTACCATTCAGGCATCATGCAGAAGCTCTACTAACAGCATTTATGATGCCATGTGGCGAACTTTTGCTCTGTGGTGTTCCAACCAGACTGTTGACCCACTTAGGGCATCCATTCCGCAGATATTGGACTTCCTGCAGAGGGGGCTTGTTCAGGGACTTACCCCTAACACCCTACACTGACAGGTGGCCTCTCTGGCTTCTGTTCTGCATGGTCTGGCATCTGAACATCTGCCTTCTCACCCCTTGATCCGGAGATTTTTCCATGGAGTGTCCAACCTGCATCCCCCTGCCATACATAGATATCCGACTTGGGACTTCCTCGTGTCCTAGAGGCTTTGACTTCCGCGCCCTTTGAACCTATGAGATTCACTTCTTTGAAACTGTTGTCCTTTAAAACACTTTTTTTGGTGGCTGTAACCTCAGCCAGACGTATTTCTGATTTGGCTGCTTTTTCAGTCAGGCATGACTTGTGCGTGTTCCATCCACACCGAGTTGTCTTAAGACTGGACCCAACATTCATACCGAAGGTCAATAGCTGTTTCCACCGAGGTCAGGAGCTGACCTTATCTGATTTCTGTCCGTCTCCCCGTCATGAGAGGGACTGCAAGTGGCACACTCTTGACGTATGCCGTGCCCTCAAGATCTACATCGACTGCACTGCCTCGTTCTGCCACTCCGAAGCTCTCTTCATCTTCTTTCGCCAGGCCTCCTTGGGTACCGAGGCTTCATCGTCTAGTCTGGGGCCTGTATTAAACTGTCTTATGAACTTCAATCCATAAAGGTCCCTGCAAAAATTACAGCTCACTCTACACGTAGCACTGCGACATCTGCGGCTTGGTCCACTCAAGCCACCTTGGAAGAAGTCTGCTGGCCGGCCACCTGGGTGTCTCCCACAGTCTTCATACGTCATTACAAGTTGGACAAGTACGTGTCGGCTGACGTGGCTTTTGGGCGCAGGGTGCTACAAGTGCTTGTGTCCTAATGGACCTTTTTTACAATTTCCCATCCTAGTGGACAGCCCAGCATTTGGTACATCCCAGTCTGGCTGCTGTGTCTACGATAACAGGAAAATGGGCGTTGTTTCTTACCTGATACGCTCATTTTCTGGTAGAGTAGCGATAACAGCCAGCCCCGCCCTGGTATGGGTCACGCGAGGAAATTCCTTGTGCGGAGGAGACAGATACAGTGACTATGGACTTTCACTTTTTGCTCACAATTCTCACTTGAGTCTACGGTTTTCCTTCATCTGAAACTGGGGAGGAGCCACAAGGGTCCGATCATATCATAAGTGTAGACTCAGTCCGATTGGTTAATGGACGGAGCATACCCAGTCTGGCTGCTGTCTCTACTCTACCATAAAATGAGCGTATCAGGTAAGAACCAAAGCCCATTCTGCCACATCTGAAGTTCTGGTTTCTCTCATAATAGGTTTTAAAGGACTTTTAAATTGACCATTAAGTTAAAGTTAGACTGCTTCAGATTGGTTAAAAATTATTAATGCATGCTTTTAATTCTTGTTATTTTGGTTGCTGTTCTCATTGTCCAGTGTGACTATATATTCATAAAGTACTAATCTGTCATTTGATTGTTCCAATCTAATGTGACTTTTAAGAGTAATAGTGGAACGCTCAATTTTTTTCTTTTCTTTTAATATTTTGTAAATTAAGTAATATTTCTATTTTGTAAATCTTTAATGTATTGTTTGCACCTGACATAGTTGGTCATAGTATAAAAGAGTGACAAAAACAAACAAATAAATAATGGTTAATTTAATTATTTACTCAAATGTCAGATTACTTTTTAAAATACCTAGCAAATAAGGAACAAATTGAAAATCTTCTGATTCTTTAACAAAGGCAGCTTCAAAGGAACAGTGCTAGCTAGTGGGACCCCTTCTGTGATATATTAATCCCCACTTATTCTCCAAAAGATAATTTTAGATTCAACTCCCTAACCCAGTGACAATTTTGAATTTTGTGGCCTGAAAAATCCCTCCCCTGTATTCTTGTGTACTGCATTGTGTCCTTCTTTTCTGATCTTCCCTGGTCTCGTATGCATGCATCCTTAGGCCTCCCTGCACTTGCATGCACCCATGCCCGCAGTACCCCATTCCCCAACTTATGTACAGCCTGTGCCAGCCATCCCAGGGCCTCCCCTATCCCTAACAGTAATTCCGCAATCTTTACTTGGGACTCCCATCGCTTCCTCCTTAACAACTCATATATCTAGGGATTATACTTTTTGACATCGTCACTTAGCAATAGCAATCCTAGTCCTGTCTGCTGTTGTAATTTGAGAACCACCTACACAGGTTTTGTTTCCTTTTGTCATGCTTTCATTCAGCTTGTTTTTCTGTTATCGGTGTAAGATCTCCCTGCAAAGGAAATATGTTCTTATCATGAACATATCTATAGGTTTAGTGAAAAATATTGGTAACGTGCCTCTCATTTATATAGCAGCCCAATTTAGTGTGTGTTGCAATATGTATGAGAATAGATTTTAATTAGGTCTATCTAAATCTGTACTAATAAATACTTCTTTTCCACTGACACTCAAGCATATTTGAAATAGCAGTTACAAATGGTGTGAAGAGACAAGAAAATAAAGTCTTTTTGTCAGGGGTTTGTGAGGAAGTGTCACCACTTTTGTCATCACTTCCTCCTCCTCTGGTCACATCTCTATAAGATGTGTTGGGCAACATTGTCAGTCATCCTTAGCCATATAGGTTTAATGTAGGGGTGGGTTGCTGCCGGTTTTACTACCAACATGGCAACAGTGGCTGTGAGGGAAGCGGTCTGTGGGCGTGGCAGGCCTGGGTTGCTGCCGGTTCTGCGACCCAGGCCTGATTTAATGGTTAATTACTCCCCCACTTTTTCACGCTAGTTTGTTCTAAGTTATTGTTCAGACCATGAAAGCCCATACAGAAAGAACTTCCTTTCTGCTTGTATCTGATGTCCAAGCTTATAATACATCCCCCGCATTTCTGATAGGTTTTTTGCTTCCTGTCTTGCTTCCTGCTCACTTAAGTTTTCATGTTTCTATGCCTCCTTTTGTTCTTTTGTTTGTCTAGAAAATATGTCTTCCTGTTTAAGTTGAAGTATAAATTTGCCTAGCAATTAAGGGAGTATTTGTTCTAGGTATATGTATTTTTAAAATGTACATCTAGATTTGCAGCTTAATATCTCCAAATTGTGCATTGTTATTTGCACTGTTAGAGAGAAATTTGGGGCTCAGTTGTTTTATTTCCTCTATACAAAATGTCATCCTTCTTTCAGTATTTGCACAGAATGTAAAAGTTGTAGTGTTCATTAACCTTTCATGTTCTACTTGTATCTTAACTTTCATTGTGCAATACAGACCTATTCCTATGATGCATTTAAATATTTTACTGATACAGTATCTGTATTAGATACATTACACTTTCATTTCATTTCAAATAAGGTATTAAAATGGAGATTTGCTTCAACCAGTGCATTAAAGTGAGATATAGATATTAATTACAAATTATGTGTGCATTTAACTTCATATTTTCCTTTGCTGGCATTTTCCAAAACAAGAAAGAGAGTGGCAGAAAAAAAGCATATACATTTTAAAATTCACAATGAAAATGTTGTTAGTCTTCTACTGATACAATCCAGCTAACATGGGAAAAAGTGTATACATGGACAATGTCAAATGTCCTATAAACATTTATGTGCCTGAAATTTATAATGACCGAATATTATATCTGGGTTAGTTTAAATCTAGAAAAGGCTTAATTTATTTGTAAATAGTTTTTGCTTCTGGATAAGAGAATACGTATTTAGCATATTGTGTAATAAATATATGAATATTAATAGTTCAGGAGTAGCGACATTAATCCTGAGTATTTATATTGGATAGAAAATATAAAAGCTTTTGATTTTTTTAAAAAATGGAAATGAAATTGAAAGATCATTTTTTTATAGAAAAGTAAAAAAGAATTCTAAGATAAAGTAGGGATATCCTACATCTTTATTAAACTAATGTCTGTGTAAACTAGTAGCATTTTTCTTTTTCTTTTTAGTTTCAATTCATTAAGTTTGATTCTAGACTCTAACTCAAATGATAAAAGGAAATAGGCAAAATTAAATATTTTAGAAATATAATTACAATTCTGAGCATAATTTTTGTCAGAGATATAGATTTAAAATTAAAACCCATTAAATGTCAGATTAGAATTACCATTGTTTCCCATCCCTGGATATAGTGGTAGTGATTGTTTAGAATTTGGCATACAACTCTCGCTGGTTAGTTTTTTATTTATGGCTGCCATACTAAAACCTTATAACTTATAAGTAGCATACAAAAATCAACAAAAAACCGAAAACATACAGGAGAACAATAGATAACATTAAAGCCAAACTAATACAATAAATTGACCAATGTTAAAATACATAATAATGCATATGCATGAGACTCTACTCATGATGATACAATATCTAGGGAAAAAGCCAGGCCTTAATAGCCTTTCTAAAGGCCTATGGGGTCTTCCATATTCATCATTCGCACCTAGATTAAATAAAGTGTTATAATAATTAAATACTAAACTGGAACAAAGTACTGGAATTAATGAATCGGATAATCTGGTAATATTGAAGACAAATAATATATTTAAAAAAGGATTCAAAGAGATATTTCAGAAAGAGTTTCATTATTTTGTATTCATTGAAATTTTAGAAATAGTAATTTTTGAGGCGCTGTACAAAGTTGTCCTATATTAAGACAGAAGCTTGTCCACAAACCTATATAGGGATGGCATTTTCAAGTTTGCAATAAATCATGAAGATCATGAATAACTCAAGAAAAGAGATTAACATCCCCCAGCCCCTGCCCAAAATATGAGAAAAGAGGTGAGGAGTACTGGGAAATATTAGTGAAAAACTGAGAGTTTTTCATAGACAAGTTTCTCTTTAAAATCATTATAAAGGAAAATAAGATAGTTCTTAATTTGAAAGACAAGAATGTTTACATTGTATAATAAATGATACATAGAAAATAGGCCCAGTACTCTTCAACATCTTCATCAATGATTTGGATGAAGGGATAAATAGGAAACTCATCAAATTTACAGATGACACCAAGCTGGCAGGAATAGCCAGTACTCCAGAAGATAGGCTTAAGATACAGAAGAATCTTGACCAGTGGTGGGTTGCAGGCGGTACGCCCCGATACAAGCGTACCGGAGCCTGCCCGGAGCACTGGATACTGTTCCGGTAGAGTGCTCTGGAGGGCCTGCCCGCCCGAGCTCCTTACCGGTCTTTTAAGTCTTTGGCACTTACATGCACGCGCATGGCGCTTACAGCACCTGCGCGATGCTCCGCTGAGCAGCTGGAGCATCACGGAGGCTCGCGGAAGTGGTAATATGCATGCGCGTGCTGCATGCGTCCATGTGGACGCCGCCGGGCCCATTCCAACCGTACCAGTTGGAACGGGATCCAGAACCCACCACTGATCTTGACAAATTTGAATATTGGGTACTATCTAACAAAATGAAATTCAGTGGTGAAAAAAGTAAGGTTCTATATTTAGGCAAGAAAAACAAAATGCACAGGTACAGTATAGGTGGTACCTTGCTCAATAGTAGTAACTGTGAGAGGGATCTTGGAGTCCTAGTGGACAACCATTTAAATATGAGCCAGCAGTGTGCAGCAGCTGCCAAAAAAGTCAACACAGTTCTAGGCTGCATAAACAGAGGAATAGAATCAAGATCACGTGAAGTGTTAATACCACTTTATAATGTTTGTTAAGGCCACACTTGGAATACTGCATTCAGTTCTGGTCGCCACAATGTAAAAAAGATGTGGAGACTCTAGAAAGAGTGCAGAGAAGAGCAACAAAGATGATTAGGGGACTGGAGACTAAAACATATGAAGAACGGTTGCAGGAACTGGGTATGTTTAGCTTAACAGGAAGAAGGACTAGGGGAGACATGATAGCATTGTTCCAATATCTCAGGGGTTGCCACAAAGAAGAGGGAGTAAAACTATTCTCCAAAGCACCTGAGGGTAGAACAAGAAGCAATGGGTGGAAACTAATCAAGGAGAGAAGCAACTTAGAACCGCGTAGAAATTTCCTGGCAGTTAGAACAGTTAATCAGTGGAACAGCTTGCCTCCAGAAGTTGTGAATGCTCCAACACTGGAAGTTTTTAAGAAGATGTTGGATAACCATTTGTCTGAAGTGGTGTAGGATTTCCTGCCTAGGTTGGGGGTTGGACTAGAAGACCTCCAAGGTCCCTTCCAAGTATTCTATTCTATTCTGTATCAAGACCTAATTATCTCAGATAGCATTGCTAAGTTTGTTCAGTTACTTGCAACATATAATAAGCAGAATTTGAGCTACTACGGTGTTTCCCCGAAATTACGACATGTTCTGATAATAAGACCATGCCATATTTTTTCCTGTGGGCAAAAATATACTCTCTCCCCCAATAATAAGCCCCTTGGACAACCCCCTCTTCAGCCAGGCAAAGCACCACTCACCAACCTTGCAATATCCTGAAAGCGCAAAGCCGCAGAAGCTGGGGAGAGGGGGGCAAAGGCGCTCACGTTGCTTGATGCCTTTGGGATACTGCTAGTTTGGTGGGTGGTGCTGTGCCCACCTGGAGCGGGGGGTTGCCGGGCAGCTGCTCTCACTGCTCTAAACTCCGGAGATCCACTGCCGAGTCTTCCAGCAGCCGCCGCTCTGGGACTACACGTTGCCGGAACACTCGGCAGCGGATCTCCGGAGTTTGGAAGGTGGTTATAGTTGGAACATGGTGGCAACAGGGCCGCGCCGGCGCCCTGGCCTAGTCCTGCAGGGAGAGTTGGGCATGGTAAGGCAGGGAGGCACGCAAGCTGGAGGCAGAACAAGTGCTCGCGCAACCTCTCTTTCCAGCCGGGCAGAGCGCCATGCGGCTTAGCGCCTTTGGGATATTACTGGATCGGTGAGTGGCGCTCTGCCCGGCTGCAAAGGGGATTTGCCGGGTGGCTGCTCGTGAGCCTGGTTGCTTCATGGCTGTTGTGTTGCGCTGCTGCGACAGTGCAACACAGCTATTTGCCCATGAGGCTGTGCCTAGCTCTTTGTGAGACCGCTCTCAAGAGAGCAGCCGCCCAACAACCCCAAAACAATATACCCTCCCCCCATAATTAAGCCTAAGCCATATTTTGTAGGTAAAAAGAAAATAAGGCCCTGTTGTATTTTCGGGGAAACACGGTAGAAAAGAAGGTTAAAAAGGTAAGGGAAATGTTAACATTGTAATCTTAACTAATTAACACATATTTATCATGTAACATTTATTTATTTAATTTGTATGCTGTCCATCTCACTATGGAAAGGATTCATTTAGTATGTTTATTTTAATTTTATATTGCTTTTTAATCGAACTAGTCATAGATTGTAATATTAATTGTGTAAAAAACCCTGCAGATTTAGTTATCTCTCCTGTATACCCTACAATTTGTTCTGGAGACTTTCCATAGCATATTTGCTCTATCTGTAGAGCAAGATACATTTCTATTCCGTAAATATATGTCTATTTACATATATTATGATAATGTTTACTCTTACAGCAAACATATTACAATACAATGCAACTTAAAATGCAAAAGAAATTAAGACATTAAATTATGCTTAGAATAGCTATAAAATTTGCCAAATTATAAATTATAACTTTTGTTAAAAATGGCTTGGATTCAGACTCTAGCTTCAATACAAGTTCCTTCCATTTGTGAAAAGCTGCTCATCCAAGAGAGGAATTGTAGTGGCAGAAAACATCTTGTTTATTGATTCTTTCCTCCCTGTGCAGCTTCCTGAACAAATTGCACATAAAATAGTTAGCAGTTAATGCATTGTACTAAGACTGGGGAGACCTTTAGCCATGGCTGGATGCCCACTGGGTAACTTTGTACATACCACTCTCTCTTAGTCGCACCTATCTCACAGGGCTGTTAGTGTAGGGAAAATAATTTGTGGACTATTTTTGTCACCTTGAGCTCCTGAATAAAAGGGGAAATATAAATTTAATACCCATTTAAAGAGAGGAGATGGGATTGAAAAAAACAAGGCAAAAGAGAAGTGTCTGAAAATTAAAGTTCACTTTAATTCTATTTAGGGAATTCGATTGCAAATAGAATATCTTGTTTTTTTCATTTTCAAAACATGAAAAAATGGGATAGAAGATTACTGTGGCTAAATTTCAGACCAAAACCAGAAGCGTTTTAAAAACTGGAAAATTTTTAAGAGACATAACAGAATAACGGAGTTGGAAGAGACTCTGGAGGTCTCCCAGTACAACCCTCTGCTCAAGCAGGAGAGCCTACGTTATTCCAGAGAAATGGCTATCCAATCTGTTCTTAAAATTGTCCAGTGATGTAGCACCCACAACTTCTGGAGGTAAGCCATTCCCCTGATTAGTAGTTCTTGTCAAAAAAAAAATCTCCTTAGTTCTAGGTTGGATCTGTCCTTGATTAGTTAGCCATCTTAGTTTGAATTGATAAAATTATTTGCTGCATAAAACTTTTCATGTCAGTACTGATAAACCAGAATGTAATAAATAATTAACGAGTTTGTCCAACCCCCACCCAAAGATATATAGTTTAAATAAGAAAGGAGATAACTTGCCATTTAGCTTCAAATAGATATCAGTATCTGCTTATTATGACTGAGATTGGGAAATTGGGAAATAAACTTAAACATTCTGGAATTGTTTTTAAAAATCCCCTTCACACTTTTGTTTTGCTGTATAATGTTTAGATGAAACTTAAATTTATATATCATAATGTAGTTTCATTGTCCCTGAGAAAAATGAAGACTTGTTACACCTTCTGAAAATATCATTTCTCCCAGTGCTTTAGATTCATAATTGCAAAAATTATGTTAGGAATGTTAGGACACTATAAATAAAATTCATTGTATATGAGGGAAAAATCTAACTTAAAAAGTATCAGTTTATCATACTGATAAGAAGAGAAATTCAGATATTTATAAATGGAGAAATATTGGAAAAAAGGTCTAGAAAAATGTGAAAGTATATTACGTTGTGTGATTTAATTTATTGTTAATAAAAACTAAGAATGACTCAAAACAGATAAGTCAAAATAACTTCCCCACCAGTGTAGGAAGACTTATCATCTGGAAAGAATTGTTGTGGGTAGATTACGTGTTATTGGATACTAGTAATGTTTTAGTTTTCATCCAACGTGTTGCTTCAAAGAATTTGTTCATGAGATGTTAGTTATAAAAAATCATAAATGCATTTTATTTTTTGCAATGGTTTCACAAAAATTGTATTTTGATAAACATCTGGTTAGTGACTCATGCAAGCTTTGAGTTCAAGGAATAGATGTTGATGAAAGTGAAAAATGGTGCCAAATAACTTTTCTGTGGGGTATCAGTACAAATAACCTTCAACTACTTCCTGGTACTGTACAATTTATATGATCCAGATGATTATGTAGACATTTTCTCTACTTCCTCTTCTGAGAGAGTTATAGTTGTTCAAAATGTTTTCTGCTAAGATCTTGTTAATAGTGTTGGGTTGTATGTCAGGAAACTGAAGTGAAAAGAGAAAATCTTTGAAAAATTAAATTTCTATTAATGGGATACCTACAGAGATTTAATGGCTTGCTTATAAATATGGCCTGAGCTAGCAACAATATTTGTTCAAAGTACTGCTTGTTTTAATGCTAACTTCCAATGGCTCTAATAGTTATTTTATATTTCTGCATCTTATAAATTAAGATATAGGGAAAACATTTTCCAAAAATGCTGTAAAACATATTCTGCAAAATTTAACTACATTTTATTCTTCATACTGATGTGGCAGCCTAATATTGTTGTGTTTTTTCCTCCAAGATCTCTGGATTTCCCCAAAGAAATGTCCCTTAGTTATGCTTGGACCTATTCGTATGAAATACAACATGGTCCAGCGCACACATAAATTACTCTAAATCAAAAGAATAATTTGACTCTAGGAAACAGTCTCCAACAGCTAGGAAGTAAGGAATTGGTTTAAGCCAGTTCTGGATAAATAGCTCCAGCTACTGTTGGTAGGAATGGAAGCAACAGTTAACTGACTTGGGACTTTATCAGTGGGGGAATATCTGTGTGTACATCACTTTCTGTATATATGCTGAACATCAGTCCTGTATTCTTTTTAACAAATAAGAAAAAAAATTGTATACCCAAAGCCTACAGAGTCTTTAAAGCTTCAACATAGTTTATATATTCATTTGAATTGTCTGAAAAAATTATTCTCTGGCTCCTCCCCCTCCTCCATTCCCCTTGAAATCTTGGAAGCAGTACAATGAAATGATTAAAAAGTTTGCATTCTTTTCATACACAATGAAGGTTTCCCCTTGTGCAAATGATTGCATTCCTGTTGCATGTCAGGTTTTCCTAATATATACTCATTTGTATTTATATTACTATAAGTCCCACATACCAGTTCTTAGGAATTTTCATTTAGTATTGCTCATAAATAGCTAGACCTGTTCCCTATATTTCTCTTTTATTTCTTCCTTGTTCTTATTTCTTTCTTACTATATTTTAATTTGCATTACATTTTACTCTTGCTTTTAAAATCAGATCACTAATGTCATTAATAGTTGGGATGCTTATTCCAGAGAGCCAGCACTGCAACAAAGAAGACTCATTTCTTGGGCCCATTTAGATGACACTGTTTAATTAATGGAACTCAAGCATATCAGCCCTATGTAATTGTTACCAAATGGCAGAAACTACAAAAGACAGATAGCCCCTCATTTAGCCAAGCTCTATGCCATGAAATGGTTTATAGGGAAACTTCACCTGGAAGCCAGCTGGTAACCAGTGCTACTAACAAGGCAAAGTTATTATTGGAAGTATAGTCAGAAAAGGAGATCATTTGGACCTCTTCCTTCAAGTTGATAGGCAAGACTTCCTTTCTTCCCTCCCCCTACTTCTTGTTCTCATTTTGAATATGATTAGTTTCATAGACTATGGATGATAGATGAACAAATAATTTCTCCAATCAAGAAAAAAAATCTTCATCTTTGGTGCTCTGTTTCAAGCTCAGTTATCTTTAGCGAAACAGTAGATACAGAATTTTCATTAGCTGTACCACTGTAAAAATGGGTTTGCATGGAGGGAATGAAAGATGAATTCTATTTATTCTGGCTTCTTATTGCGTGGTTAGAAGAAAACCCAAAGCCAGGCTAATATACTTGTCATTTTGAAAGATTTATTTCTGAAACTATTTTTGTGTGTAGTATGTACATGTATAAAAGTAAAGTTATTGGAATAGGTGTAACTTTTAAAATTGAATATTAATTCCATATTAGGTCATTAGTTTTGTTTAGATATCATTTCCTGTAATCAAAACAATTCATATGTATCCCTTAGAGCAGTATTGATCTATTTAGTTTTTGAGACAAATACCTAACTGTATTACAAATGGAAGTGAGCATTAAATCAAAAGGAAACCAGAGGAGTTCACCCATCATATTTAAAATATATTTGTCAATTTAGGGTTCTCAGTTGCTCCTGATATTTTTATTTTCTCTTCTACATTTTAAAATAGCACTAAGTTGACTGATGGATAGTTCTAGTAGATTAAAAGCCATCTGCGTTTCAGTACATTCCAATTGATTCATTAATCTGCAAAATATCATTTACACGAGCCTGTTAGTACTTATTCCATCTGTTATTTTGTTGTTCACTTCTGGGTCTTTGAATAAAACAGAAAATTAAATGTTTTAGGGTATAGTGCTGAGCACTTCTATTTGGAAGGAAGCCTTGTATTTGATCAAGAGTATATGTTTCAACTATTGCACTATTTTCATTTCTATTTTTGTGGTAAGTAGCAAATTAAAGGCTCACAAAAGCTTAATAATGCATAAAAGCTCAATATCTATTAACACAACCATGGTTTAAATGTGAACAAGAACATTTTCATAGTTGCCTCTCCAAACCTGCATTGAAATCTTCTGGGCAAAAAAATAATAATATACATTTAATTGTGTGTCATTGGTAAGTCCTAAGAGAGACATTTCATATGGATTTTTCTATCTACAGACACAAAATGCTGACTCAAAGGTGAGGCCTTTGAAACTGTATTAATGAGAAACAGCAAATACATTAACAGTAAATTTAACAAATACATTAAGGACAAATTTCTGTAAAATGAAAACCCGTATTTTTCCCTTCCAGGATGAGGAAGAACATTCTCTTCCCGTTTCTAATGAGCAGTTTATTATTTTTCCTGGGGGAACAGAAGATTGATAGGATGTTCTAACCAGTGTCACATTTACTAAATAAGTTCTGCATCTGCATGGTCTGTGCCAAAGAAATCTGTGTTTCTTTCCACGTGGAACTTAAGCATTCTGTACACCTCTTCTAATAAATTTGTTCTAAAATGGGACTTTTGTATGCAAATTATTTTAAAAAATGATTGAGCCAAGAAATATTTTGAACTATAAGTTAGTGAATTACGTGTCTATAGGTAGTCCTCGACTTACAACAGTTTATTTAATAATTATTCAAAGTTACAAGGGCACTGAAAAAAGTGATTTTATTACCATTTTTCACAGTCACGACTTTTGCAGCATCCCTATGATCACATGGTCAAACTTCAGATGTTTGGCAACTGACTCATATTTATGATGGTTGCAGTGTCCCGGGCAGAGGGAGTTGCTCTTGGCATTACTTCCTGTTCAGTGCACGCAAAAAATTTGCAACTGAGCCTTCTAAACAAGACACTTGAAGGAGAAAAAGCTAGAAGGAAGGAGGAAGAGCTTGAAGGAAAATCCAGTCATCTGAAAGCAACCATTGTATCATTTTCTGTTATAATTGATTGATTATATTCCATCAAGTCTTATCAATTCTTAGCAACCATATAGATATTTTTGCTAATGACAGTCTATCCTTAATCTGGTCCTTCAAGGCTTCCAATGATTGCTAATAGTAGAGCTTAGGTGACATCAGATAGCCACATGCAACTATTGAAGTTCAGATCATCTGCCCCATCAGGCAAGCATATTCTTTATTGAAGTCATTGTATCTACCATGTGATAAAAAGTGTTAACCCAAAAAGTGTGTTATAGTGATAAGGATTTTGAACTAGAAGCAGGTCCATACTCATGTCTACCTTACAGGGTTACTGCGCAGCTAAAATTGAATGGAGCATTAGAAACATCATGACGATTATGAAATCTGGATATAGATCTTACAAATAAACAAAATAATTACATTACTTTTAGTACTTAGAGAATAAAGTGGAGGGAGTTTTGCTTTTAAAATTATATATTTTACTGAATTAAAATACTGGGTATTAGATTTTAAATTAGCTCCAATCTTATTGTTGTGAGAAGGTTGTCTCTATTCTCACTGAGATAGAACGTTGGACCTTACCTGAACGTTTCTTTTCTGCAGAGAAGGCGGGAGGGGCTACAGCTGGGTTTAGTCACAGCTTGATTGGCCCAGAGACTGAGGGAATTTTCTTAAAGACACCATCCTTCCCTACTGGCTCCCAGTTTCCTTGAGGTCGAATGGAGAAGCTGTAAATCTTATGTAAGGCAAAACAACCGGAAACCCAGATATACAACACGACCGCCCCTCGCCGGACCTAACTGAACTTACTAGAGTGGGATGTAGCCCCTCCCACCTTCTCTGCAGAAAAGAAACGTTCAGGTAAGGGCCAACCTTCTTTTTCCTGCAGATCGGTGGGAGGTGCTACAGCTGGGACATACCCAAGCTAAGTCCCATGGTGGGATGAAGACCCCGGAGGAAGGGAGGTCGCCACCTGTTGTAGAACTCGACGCCCGAAAGACGCGTCTGCCTAGGCGAAATGGTCCAAACGATAATGTCAGATAAAGGGCGTTGGGGAGGCCCAGGTGGCCGCCCTACAAATGTCCTCCAGGGGAGCCCTAGTGGCCCACGCAGCCATGGTAGCGGCACTTCGGGTGGAATGGGCCATGATCCCCTGGAGAGGAGTCTTCCCTGAGGCTAAATACGCCTCACTAATGGCTTGTCTCAACCATCTACCAATGGTGGTAGACGAAACTCTAGCACCCATTGTGCTGGGCTGAAAGAATAGAAAGAGTGCCTCTGACTGGCGGAAGGAGGATGTGCGTCTAAGGTAGATGCGCAAAGCGCGGCGTAGATCCAGCCGGTGCCAAAGGTGTTCCCTCTCGTGTGAAGGAGAGGGGCAGAAGTTAGAGAGTATGATTTTCTGCGACCTATGAAAGAGGGAGTTGACCTTCGGGATGAAGGTTGGATCTAATCTAAGGACTACCCTGTCTTGGTGGAATTGGCAAAGGTCATCCTTTGACGACAATGCTCCCAACTCCAATATGCGTTAAGCCGAGGTAACGGCGACGAGAAAGGCTACCTTCAAAGTGAGGAATCTGAGGTGAACTGCCCTCAACGCTTCAAAGGGGGCGCCCGTGAGGGTCCTAAGCACAATAGAGAGATCCCATGTCGGAAAACGATGGGTAGGAGGGGGGCGCAAGTTCACCGCCCCTCTGAGGAACCATTTTACTAAAGGAACCTGGGACAAAGAAAAAAGACCATCCCCTGCCAGAACGGAGGAGAGGGCAGCAACCTGTCTGGTTGTTGTAGGGTGTTATGGGAAAGGCCCTGGTCTAGGCCATGTTGAAGGAACTCAAGGACTTGGGCCACTGAAGCATTAGCCAGAGATAGATTGACTCTCTCGCACCAGGAGGCGAACGCCGACCACATAGAATTATATATCTGTGTGGTTGACGATCACCTGGCCGCTTCGATGATGGAGATGACCTTGGCCGACAGATGTGCTTCCCTCAGGCTCACTTTTAAAAGCTATTCTTTAGTCATTGTTTGGCTCCAGTGTGGTGCCTTGTAAGAGGTTATATTCTCTTGCCTAGAATGAATAGCATACCACTAACTGTTTTAGCAGCACAATAGATGTGTTGCAGTTTGTCTGTTTTAATTCAGTTTGTTCTATTTACACTTCTTTCAGCATTATTTTGGACCCCTGGATATATTTGTATATCTTGCTCAATCATTAAACCATTCAAAATACTTCCCCTTCTACTGACCTACATTGCTAACTCATTAGATCACAATTTCACACTTTCAGGTTCAGGATACTCCGCTAAGATTTGTGCAATGTATAAAGTTCTTTGATCTGTCCACATTTGGTCATATTCTAGACCAGAATTAATATCCTTCCCACTTAGAACAATATCTTTTAATGTTTTGTTTCTTAAATTCTAATCACTTACACTATCAATAAGTTTGCATCCCACCAAGATGGGGACTAAAACCTCATCTTTTCTATTTATATGAAATCTGTTGCTGTATTTATTGGTTACAATAACATTTAAACATATTACAATTGCAACAGGATTGTTGACAGTGATCTATAAGAGTAATATGGAATAAGAAACAATTTAATTACCAGTAAATATATAAAAATTGAGACTTTATAGTGAGAGGTCTATGACTGCATCAGAGTAGACTGCATCACTCTCCCTCCCTCTGTTAAGAACATAATATGAAAACATAACCAACACACTGCTGCATTGGACTACTAGCCCATTTGGTACAATTGGTCCATACAATGAGATAACCAGTACTGTGTCTTATAGTAGCAAATTCCAGTATTGAATAATGCATCCTGTAAAAAAAGTGCTTTTATCTGGCCTCATTCTTTCAAAATCCAGTTTCATTGGGTGACCTCTGATACTTTGGGAAGGGAAAAATGGCTTCATTTTGTCCACTTCATCCCTGTAATGCCTATTTTTGTAGACTTCAATTATATCCCATTTCCTTTGCCTCCATTCTACACTAAAAAGCCCCAAATGTCACAACTTTTCTTCTTAGGGAAGCTGCTTCTTGATTATATTAAGTGCCATCTTCTAAACCCCTTTTAGCTCCACTTTACTTTTTTTTTTTTTTTGAGGTGCATGTAACATTCTAGATGCAGTTGCACCATTTATTGATAGAATGGCATTATTATATTGATACCTCTACTTTCAGTATTGTTTCTTATCCCTAAAACACTCATTTTGTGTAGTAAGTGCATCCTGTTTTGGCATCTTAATTGAATTGTTCATCATTACTGTTTCCTCATTAGACACAGCTAGTTCTGACCCCATTGTTTTGTATTAGTACTTAGGAACATTTTTGCCAGTTTGCATCACTTTAATTTGCTCACATTGAATGACACCTTCCATTTTGATGCCCATCCCTTAATATGCAGGATTTTGGAGTTCATTGCAGTCCTTTATTATTTTTACCACTCTGAAAAATGTAGGGTGATCATCAAATTTGGCGGATCTGCAAGTCATACCCAATTCCATTTCATACATCATATGATCATATATAAACATGTTAAAAAGCACCAGTTTTAGGATAGAAACTGAGGAACACCACTAATTACATTCTTCACTGCAGAGAAAAAAGTGGCATTAAAGGCCTGGCAAAAAACATTTTGAATTCCCTTCTAAGTTGTGGTAAGGAGAGAGCTTGCTTAAACTTGTGTAATTCTCAAAGTTGCATTTAAGAATTAAAAAGTATTCATCTCACTTTGGAGAGAGTTGAATAGTTCTTAATTATCAAATGCATCTTAGTTGGAACAAAGATTTCAACAAATGTTGCTAATAAAGTGTGGGACAAACTGTTGAATTGTAATCAGAAGGCAACAGAAAGAAATAAAGGTATTTTAATACAACAGTAATGCAAGACACGAAAGAAACCCCATCCTACTGCTAGTGTTTTTATAGCAGTTTTATTAGAGTAATATACATGTAGAAAGATAAAAGCCTAATATAAATTAAGGAAAATATAAAAAGAAGAGAAAATAAAAAAGTGTGAAGAGATAGAAGTAAAAGAAGAAGAAAAAGATCTATAAAAGATGATATCTTCTTCTTGTAAAAACAATTTCAGCAACTTAGTACCTTCTCTACGTTTTTCAATAAAAATAATTTCCCATATCTCATCCCTTATGGATAGTCAAATTATAAAAAACTCATTCATCCCTAATCAGCAAAAGTCCATTAAGAGCTATCAAAAAAGTAATGTACCGTATTTTTCGCCCTATAAGACGCTCCGGAATAAAAGACGCACCCAATTTTAAAGGAGGAAAATCTAGAAAAAAAAGATTCTGAACCAAATACTATAGTAAAATATTTTATATCAACTGTATAAAGTTAACAGCAGTTTAAGAACAATTTTATGTCAACCATGTAACACAGGGGTGTCCAAACTTTTTTCAAAGAGGGCCAGATTGGATGAAGTGAACATGCTGGAGGGCTGAACATTTTTCCGAACATTCTTTGAACAATAACAATTAAATGCTAATGAATTATTTTATGCCAAGTTAATTGCAAATGGCATACTTTTCATTTCATAACATTAAGATCAACTGACAGCTGAGTTTTCACAATGTATCCATTTTTTCCCTGAAGACTCGTGTTTAGTACATTCAGATGCTTTCTTTCCTCTTTCCCTCTTACTTGTCTATCCTTCCTTCCACCCTCCCTTCCTCCTTCCCTTCCTTCCTGCCTCCCTTCCAGTTCCCTCCTTCCTCTTTCCTCCTGCCTGCCTGCCTTCTTTCCCTCCTGCTTATCTATGCTTCCTTCCTTCCTTGCACCTCCCTCCCTTCTGCCTGCCTATTTGTCTATCCTTACTCCCTCCTCCCCTCCTTCCCTGCCTGAGCGGGCTTCTCCAGCCGGTGGCTCATCTGCGGTCCGAAGTGCCTGGCTGGCTCGGGTGCCCCAGAAAAGCAGCGGCAGCCACAAGGGGACGGGCAGGAGCGGGCGGACGGCCCCTGCAGCCAATCCCACCCCAGCCAGAAGCAGCACTATGACAGCCACCGAGAGCGAGGGGGCGGCAACGGCAAGAACAGGCTTTCCTCCCTCCCCACTGGGCAGGCTACTTGCACAGCTCCAGCCCGCGGCTCTGACGAGGATCCAGTCTGGAGCGCCTGGCTGGTTCAGGCGCCCCAGAAGAGCAGCAGCTACAGCCACAGGGGGAAGGGCAGGAGCAACCGGGCAACCACTGCAGCTGCTCCCACGTCAGCAAGCCCGGCTCGGTGGCGTCTTTATGAGGGTAGCGTGCCTCCCTGCCAGCAGCTCCTCCAGCATCCCAGCTGGAAGCAGCAGCACAACAGTCGCCGTTACCAGGGGCGAGGGGGTGGCGGTGGCGAGATCGGGCGACCGCCACCCCTTTGTCCCTTCCCCAACAGCGGCTCGTCCTTCTTTTTAAGCAGGCAGCTATCAGAGAGAACAAGGCAGCGCGGCTTGTGCAGCAGCGAAGATCGCCTGCTTAAAGGTCGCCTGCTGAAAGCGTCTGCTTAAAAAGAAGGATGAAGCTCCGCTGGTTCGGAGCTCATCCGTGGGGGGGGATCCCCCTCGCGTTCCTCATCTTCCCAGATGGGCTAGTAAGGGGACAGAAAAGGTTGTTCTCCAGTTGGGACGGAGAGAGGGACAGACAGACAGAGATCGCCTGGTTAAAAAGGAGGAGGCTTCACTGATCTGGAGCCCATCCAGGAAGACAAGGAATGTGAGGGGGATCTCTCCCCCCGTGGATGGAGCCTCCCCCTTCCAATTGGGGGGATCCATGCAGAGGATTTCTCCCCCACTCCCCAATTGGAAACGAGGTGGCTGTCAAACCAAGGCAGCACCCCCCGCAGAAGAAGGAACAGGAGAGGAGTTCGCGCCAGCCGCCGGCTGGCCAGAGCCCCCCCCCTGGCTGCTCTCTCCCTCCGGATCTGGAGAGATTTGGGGTTGGGGGTGGAGAATGCTAGATGGGACACAATCAAACTTGATGGCAGCGCACCGATCTCAGTAGCCAAAGCCTTTGAATCAAGTTTGATTGTGTCCCATCTAGCGTTCTCCACCCCTAACCCCAAATCTCTCCGGCTGCAGAGATCGTGATGGCTGGAAAGGAGAGACGTTTTGCTTTCAGAGCTCCCGCTCGGCTGGGCTCCCGAGAGGGCTTAGGCGGTGGTGGCGGTGGCAGCGGCTCCTCACATTGCTGGGGCGCTGCTTTAAGCTGCCCTCCTCCTGCAAATGAAAGGTGCCTCAAGGCTTTGGCTCCTGAGATCGGTGCGCTGCCATCCAAAATGCTATTACTACGATCTCTGCCACCTGGAACCGCCTGAGAAGCGGCAGGTAAAGCGGGCGCTGCAGCGATCGTGGTACCAGCATTTTGGATGGCAGCGCACCGATCTCAGGAGCCAAAGCCTTGAGGCACCTTTCGTTTGCAGGAGGAGGGCAGCTTAAAGCAGCGCCCCAGCAATGTGAGGAGCCGCTGCCACCGCCACTACCGCCTAAGCCCTCTCGGGAGCCCAGCCGAGCGGGAGCTCTGAAAGCGAAACGTCTCTCCTTTCCAGCCATCACAATCTCTGCAGCCCCCTCTTTGCCTGCCCCATTTTCAGATGACCCAGTGGCTACATTCGGCTTACAAGACGCACTCAGATTTTTACCCTCTTTTTTGGAGTAAATAAGTGCGTCTTATAAGGCGAAAAATACGGTATATATTTTAACCTTAAATAAATGTAATTTGTAATCCAATTCAATATTTTCTCTAAGAAATAAAGCAAAAGCCTTGATCGCAATTGTCTCTCTTACATAGAAATCTACTTGCTTTAACATCCACTGATAAAAAAAAATTGTGGCGAATGTTTTAGAGCTCATCAGCATTAGTACTAGATCTGGAAGGACCCCTGCAAAGCTGTTTAAGTGCAAGGACAACTTTATCCAGAAAAACCCTGAATCCTGGTCTAGTTCCTGCAACCAGTAACTGCAATATTCTGTCTGAATCAATAACTTCTCTATTATTTGTTTCTCTAAAGTCAGTTCTTTAAAGCTGGGAGACAAATGAGAGACTAGTAGTGGCTAACCCTGTATCTCCAGAAAAGAAGAAAGCTAATGGAATATTGGTGCCTTGGTGGCACAGTGATTAGAATGCAGCATTGCAGGCTAATTTTGCTGACTGCTGATTGCCAGCAGTTCAATCCTGACCTGGCTCAAGGTTGACTCAGCCTTTCATCCTTCTGAAGTCGATAAAATGAGGATACAGATTGTTGGCGGCAATATGCTGACTCTGTAAACCGCTTAGAGAGGGCTGTAAAGCACTGTGAAATGATATGTAGGTCTAAGATGCTATCTCATCAATATATTTATGACAGCATGAAAATTCACTAATGATAAACTGAGGTTTACTAACCATTTATTTAATAGAATAATCCAGCTTTCTCTTCTAGACTCCTTATCCACCCAGTAGGGTTCAATGCAGTTGTTTCTGCTTCTTTGGTATACATGTATGTGTACCCTGAAGTGGCTGCTCAGTTTGGCATTAGTAAAGATATAAGGACAAAAAAGTGACTTAAAAAGAAATCCTGAGAACTAGTGTTCAAATCCAGTTATTCAACAAATCATTCTTAGGGCATACTTCTTTCTCCACTTCATTCATCTGTAACTGGCCAGTTAAGTTTGATAATGTAAGAGATCCCATTGAGACAAGTGGCCCCTTGGGGAGGGGGAGGGTTTACTAACCATGCACCATTGAGCTGTTGTGTGATGTTTCTCCTCATGTTGACTAGGACATTATAATCCCCCTCCCCCTCCCAGCAGCAGTGATGGTCATTATTTCTCTGTGCTTTTTGCATTGGAGCTTTGTGTGGCCAACTCACACGAAGACACTTAGTATGTGCATGCATTCTAAATCTGATATAACCCCACAGATTTCCTAGACAAGGTCTACTGGACCTACTGGAAAGCAGGTGGGGTATCATTTGTCCAGCATTCATGATATATCTCTTGGGAGTATAGCCATTGACCATTGCCCCATTGTTGTTATAAAAGTATAGCAATTACTTTTCTTTGAAAATTCTCTTGACATTTATTTTATTCATTCCGGATGCCTTTTTTAAAAAAAGATAAGTATTTAGTTATCATAACAACATTTGTTTTCCCCCACTAAATGCATCAATTTTGAAGTTGTTTCTCTGCTAAAGAAAAGTACACTTTGACAGATGGTATATCTTAAGTTAGAATTCTGATCAATGAAATAGTCTTGTGATAGTTCAAGAAAAGAAGTGTTAAAAAGTTTCTCTGATGAAGAATTTGAACATTGATATGCTGATCATTGATGATTGATCCAATTAAAAAAGTGTGGCAATTAAGAGAATAAATATGCAAAATACATTACCTTTTACAGCTAAACAGAATGGCATAATATTCTTTAAATACCATTTGTTCATCCTGAAGTCAAAGAAATTTCTCATGGTCAGGGCTATATTTTCCCTAATTTTTCGCTAAAGCTATTAGAAAGTATATATACTATCAAAATTAGTAAATGTGCTTCATGAGCCACGGTGTTGCAGTGGTTAGAGTGCAGTACTGCAGGCTACTTCTGCTGGCTGCCTGCAATTTGACAGTTCAAATATCACCAGGCTCAAGGTTGACTCATCCTTCCATCTTTCCAAGGTGCATAAAATGAGGACCCAAATTGTTGGGGGCAATATGCTAAATCTGTAAATTGCTTAGAGAGGGCTGTAAAGCACGGTAAAGCAGTATATAAATCTAAGTGCTATTGCTATATTCATAATCAAACAATTTCAATTTTTTAACGACTGTAGATTGACTTGTTGTAAATATGAGTATATGTACAGAGTAGGATACATAATCCTTAATGAAAACTGAAATATATAATTTTGTTATACTGCAAAATGAAGAATATGCAATTCTTTTATTAGGACTGAAAATTGTCTTTGATTACGGATACTGACTGAGATAATGTTATCCTTAATTTTGGCTAAATAAAGATGGCCAGGACAAAAATAAATATAATTTAATTAAAATTAATAATTTTAATTAAATATATATTAAATCACATTGAGGAGCTTCTCAAATAAGTGCACCTGCTGTTACATTTAAAAATAGTTTGTTGACAATTTTGAAAGGAGTAACTATATCCAAGTATCTGGGAATACGAAAGCATGTATGTGTTCATTTAGTTTTTTTCACTTATTCACTGTAATGTAGTTCTATAAAATGCAGTTTCACCTAAGAAGAACAAATTTAACAAGCCCCAGACACCTCCCATATTTTTTGTAGATATCAGTACATGGACAAATGTATGGAACTGAAGAATGACAGGAACTGAGTAGTATATTCTGTAATTTGATTTCCTTCACTTGCGTACTTAAGGTGCACCCTTCCTAGCTTCTCTGACTGTCAGGTAGGACATGAGAGGCTTCTTTTTTGGAGAATATTAATTGTTAAAAGGGAGAGGCAGTGCCTCCTGCCTTAAAGAAGCAGTAGCGCACCTCATCTTACAAATGCCTTTTCTGGACCCAGCCATGTTAGACAATGTTCATCCAGTCTCCTATCGCTGACTTTTAGAAAAAGTTGTAGAAAATTTTGTATTCAATTAGAAAGGTTCCTGGATGAAACTGATTATCTGGATTCCAGCAATCTGATCATGAGACAGAAATGGCATTGTTGCTCAAGTTCACAGGATGTTAATAGGAGACCCACCTCCTTCTTCATCCTTTAGATCCTTCAGTGACATTTGAAACCATCAACCATGGTATCCTGCTAGACTGTTTGTAAACATTGTGAGTAGGAGTTCTATTTTATGGTGACTCCACTTTATCTGAGTAAATAGTGCAGTAAACAATCATAAAGAAAAACACAAGTCTGCAACCACACCTACGGGGGGGCGGGGGCACAGGGCCTGGAGGTTCTCTATGCTACATCTACAAAGTCTCTCAAACCTTGATTTACAGAATAGAATCTTCCAAGTTTGAAAATATTGCTCCTCCTTTTTTTTTTAGTCTCCAGAAAACAAGAGATAACACTATTTCAGAGTAGTGTAACTTTGAGATTGCAGCTCTGGGTTCCTTGTGATTACTTAAAAAGCTCTTTGTGGATATGTCTCTTCTCAAAATAATCACAGCCTGTCCAATCCAGTTTTGAAGAGACTTGCTAAGAGTTTCCTGTTTTGGAGGTTACGGTATGAATGAAGTGGCAAGAATGCCTTTCCCCTGAAATTGACTAGCAGCGTCTTTTCCTCTCATGGAAAATTGTTAAAACCTGATTATTTGATCAATAAATACTTGTTAAAATATTACACTCTTACCACTTGAATCAGTTCTCTCCTACTGGCTTTTTGTATGGTCTTAAAAGTTGTGGTTTGGTGATATTGGTAGAGCCTGTAATGTAGTTTTGTTGATTGCTGTTGGTTATTTTTTATACTTTGGCTGCTGATTGTGTTGTATGTTTTTTATATTTTTAAAATATTTATATGGTTTTGTATTGTTCCTTGTTTGCATACAGTTAGTTTGTATAGCCCCAGAGCTGTGTATTTGAGATGTGCCACTATATAAATTGAATGAATGAATAAATGTATATTAATTCAAGTTTTCATGTGGAGAGGGGAACTGTATAGCCCTTTAAATATTGAGTTCTCAGCATTCCTCAACTTTGGGACTATATTCTTTCATTATGTCAGTGTTGTGTATTTATTTATTAAAACTGTCCTCAGCATTTCTTTTGAAGCACAAATGGGGAATATAAATTATTTGAATTGGGATGCAAATGTTTTTGGGCCCAAGACCACACTTATCCTTTAGGTAGTGTCCCAAGGAATACATGGCAGAAAGTGAGACAAGACAGAACCGAATTTGATTATGTTTATATTTCAACTGAATTAATTAAGTGTAGTTTGTAAGGATCATCTATATAATTAATGTAATTAATATGCTTCATATATTTAATAGCTTTTTTCCTTCTGTCCTATTAATAATTAGAGTTATAAATTACCTTATTAGGTGTCATCTTGGCTATTTCAATAGAACCTGTTATCCTAAATTTAGAGTCTAAAGAAATAAGCCTGGAATTTGGATTCTTACACGATTTGACCTAGGCCTATCCTTTATCTGCAGGAATAGTGTAATAAATCAGAAGGGAGGAACACTGTAGGAAGAGAGCTGTGGTAGCCGAAGGAGTCCAGTAGCATTTTTTTCCAAGCTAACACATTTTATTAAAAACATAATCTTTCATGAACTAAAGCGAACTTCATCACATGAAGGTTTTTTTTAACAGATTAACAGTTGGAAGGGACCTTGTAGGTCAGTGATGGCTAACCTTTTTCCGGAGTGCCCAAAGCGCATGTGTATGAATCTGCACATGCAAACCCCCAAAATGCAATGTGCGTGCATACCCCATGCATGCACCCTGCCCCCACACATGCACACCCCACACAAACCCCAGCGCATGTGTGTGCCCCGTGCATGCATGACAGAGACCCAAAGACCAGCTGGTCAGCAGGAGACACACGGCATGCATAGCAGAGCTGAACTGGGGCGAGAGCTTGCATGGTGTCAGAGAGGGCT
Source organism: Natrix helvetica (assembly GCF_964273705.1). Classification (NCBI taxonomy): domain Eukaryota; kingdom Metazoa; phylum Chordata; class Lepidosauria; order Squamata; family Natricidae; genus Natrix; species Natrix helvetica. Next base: position 74,709,730 of record NC_138548.1, on the reverse strand, counting down.
CTGCGTGCCACTTCCGGCATGCGTGCCATAGGTTCGCCATCACAGTTGTAGGTCATCTAGCCCAACTCCCTGCCCAAGCAGGAGGCTGTTACCCATTTCTGACAAATGGCAGTCCAATCACTTCTTGAAAGCCTCCAGGGATGAAGCTCCCACAACTTCCGAAGGAAAGCTGTTCTATTCAGTGGTGGGTTCCTACCGGTTTAGATCAGTTCAGCCGAATTGGTAGTGGTTTGGTGACCTGGGTCGCTGGAACCAGCAGCGACCCAGGCCTGTCATGCCCCTGAACTGGTTCTCCCAGCTCCGCCATAGGCGCCGCCATCTTGTTTTTGGCTTCTGTACATGCGCAGAAGCATTTTTAGAGTACTGCACATGCGCGCGCTGCGTGACCACGAGCGAACTGGCAGTAGTGGCTGCCAGAACCCACCCCTGGTTCCATTGGTGAATTGTTCTCACTGTCAGAAAATTTCTCCTTATTTCTAGGTTGAATCTCTCCTTGATCAGTTTCCATCCATTATTCCTTGTCTGGCCTTCAGATGCCTTGGAAAATAGCTTGACCCTCACCTGCGGCAGCCCCTCAAATACTGGAACACTGCTATGTTAAAGTCTAAACCAGGCATGTCCAACTGGCAACCAGTGGGCCGCATGCAGCTCTGGACAGCTAATAATGCAGCCCCCAAGGCCCCCCTCCCAAATAAAGGCAGTTTGTTATCTATATACATTAACTATATTATATATTTTATATGTGGCCCAAGACAATCCCTCTTCACTCAATGCAGCCCAAGCAAGCCAAAAAGTTGGACATGCCTGGTCTTAACTGATTTAGGATTTATATTGTGAGTGGGGAAGGAAAGCAAGACAGGTTGGTTATGCTATTGGAGGTTACATGTGAGGCAGATTACAAGTATATTATCAATTAACAATTGCAATATACTAATCCCCATTGTGTTTAAGATCTTCTGGGACAGCCTGAAACCTTTTGATGTAGAGATCTTATCAGAAAAAGACATAGTTGTTTAGACTGAAATACATATAACTTCTTTATCTTAATTTGAATAATTTCCTGGATTTATGGGAATTGAGTTCCTTGTCCATAGGATTTTTCTTTCAGAAATGAGATCCTTAACACACTTAGGATCCCAGGCCAGGCACATATCCAGGTCTTCAAGGCTTTATGAAAGGCCAACATCCTAATCAGAGTCATTCTAATTGCTGAAGTGAGAATGTTTCAAAAGTGCTAGTGATATGGCAGAAAAGGTACGCTATCTAGTTGACATTCCTTGGCTGACAGGACTCAGAGCACCCCTATCCTGCCAAACTGGATTGGACAGGTTCTGGGAGATGAAAGTCTCTCAAGTAACCCAGCCCCAAGCCATGAAAGCTTTAACGGTGATAATCGGCACATTGAATTGCAGCCAGAAATATACTAGGAACCACAAAGCAGTGGTGTTACATGAGCTCTTCAAGGTAAGCACCATTTACTGCACATTGCCATCATCCATATGGGAAGTCACAATGGGTGCAGTTAGCATACAACTCAAAGGTGTGCAAGGCCTTCTTAACCTTGACTACCACTTGCTCTTCCAGCAGAGCTGTGAGTCCAAGAGGATTCCCAGATTGCACACCTGGTTCATCTGAGGCGATTCCACCCCATCCCGGAGCAAAGGTGGAAAAATCTTGACCCTGGAAGGCCCAAGTACCCACCCAGCCACTCAGTCTTGCTTGGCTTGAGCGAAAGCCCACTGCACCCTATCCAGGCCCCTATACAGTCTACAGGCACTAAGATAGGACATCAACCCAAATAATTGGATCACCTCACCCAGCAGTCTCATGTAGATTTGAAGAAGAAAAAGAGGATCAAGCCCTGTAGCACTCCACAGAGTAGGGGCTGCGGGCTTGACTTCTCCCCTACTAACACTGACCAGAACAGACCACAGAGTAAGGAGGAAACCACCACATCACAATGCCTCACAGCTCTCAAAGATAGTCCAGAATGATACTATTATCTCTGATATTGACGACTGCTGAGAGGTCAGGAAGTCCAAGGATAGGTGCACCATCTCCATCCTGCTTCCACCCAGAGGTCATCCAAGAATATGATCAATGTGGTCTCAGTCCCATAGGCCAGCCTGTGCCTGTCTGAAAAGGGAAGGTTGGAGGCCAGATGGAAACTTTCCAAATTAGCTGGGTTGAGTTTCTGTACCCTGAGGAGGCTAAACACTTCCCTTTGAACCCTAAACATTTTGTAAGAGAAAATTATTTCTATCGTTTACATGTAATCCTTGATTTATGACTGGTTGCTTGACCAGAGCTATTTCTGACTCGCTTTCAAACTTACATGGCCACACACACATCACGTGATTATATTTTGGGCACTTAAGAACCAGCTGACATTTATGAACATTTGTAGCATCTGACAGTCACATGACCACAATTTGTGACCCTTTTTTGCCAGTTTCTGAAATTTACTTCCAATTTCCAGCAAAAAGCATCTATTAGGAAAAATGCATGAATTCACTAAATGACCATGGTATTTGCCTAATGACCATGCTAAAAAGGGGCCTAACTTTAAATCTAGCCACATGACACCTTGACTATGACCGCAATGATTTATGGCTATAATTCCAGACTCACGGTCATAAGTCTAAAGATATTCTACTTTCTAAATGTTAAAACTATATTTGCTGAGGGGCCACAAAATATCATAAATACCTCCCTACTGCTTACCATGTAAGTTTTGTTAGTTTATAATTATATATGAGAAATAATTTAGATTCCTTCTTCATAATCTATTATTATTTCTACAGTTGAGTGCTGCAAGGCAGTAGAACACTCCTCTTTTACTCTGCTGATGTATTCATTTGAATTTTAGTTGAAATCTGGACATCTGAAATAAAATCTAGACTCATCAACCAGAAGGTTGATTAATTTCACCTTCTGTCAAACACCACATTGCTTAGGCAGCTCAGTTGAAATGCAAATCTTGACTTATTTTTAGCAAACAATTAATCCCTCACAGGAGAACGTGGGTGTAATTGTCGAATCTAGCAAAGAACTGCTATTAAGCCAACTGCCATAGCAGGTGTTGGGTGGAATCTCCTTCAGTTTTTACCAATGAGTGCTAGTTTTTCATTGTTAAAAAAAGCAGACTAAAGTTACACTTAAAAAGTGTGTTTCCTATGTTCTCCTCCTCCTCCCTTATTTTTTTTAATCATTTTGAAGTTTCTCTTTTTCTCTCCTGATCTTAAAATTTACTGTTTCTTCAAATGCCACCCAAAATGCTCTCTTGATTCTATTTCAGACTTCTTGTTTAAACTAAATAAGTAGGTAATTAACTAGTAATTGAGTTTGATTAAAGAACTTGGGTGACCTATTCTAACTTTAAAGACTTTTCTAGTATGTCACTGGCAGAACACTACAGTTAAATTGTCTTTTTTTGTGCTGAAATTGAATCCATTCTTGGCTTCATATGTACTTTTGAAAGAGTTTTGTATATCTCATACATATCTCAAATGTGTATTATGTTTATGTATGCATTAACTATATATAGATTGTTCAGAATTTCATTGGGTTTGTAAGCTGAATCAAAATATGCTGTTTCAGCAGAAAAAGATAGTTTCAGTAAAAGAAACATTCAATTTTCTGAAATTCTAAACATTCAAATTAACCAGTTAAGGATGTTGATGCTTTGTTTTAATGACACATTAAGTGCTACTATTACTTCTCTATAACTGTTGCTTCACTATTTTGTTGATGCAATGTTACCAACCAGCATATTTATTGCGTTTAGCATGTTTTGAACCCGTCCCATAATAAGCCTTCTCCTCAAAATCTCCACAACTAAAATTGCTGCAATAAATATTGTCATCACTATAACATTTTGGTCCTGCTGTAGAAGTTGTACTTATCTAAATTTGAACAAGCTCCCCTTGGTTTTGTAAGGGGCATCACTGTGTGTGTGTTTTGCAATAGTGCGTAGCAATAGTTTTCCCTATGCCACTTTCTATAGTACTTAGAGGAAGCTAATAACCCTTTAGAATTGTATTTGTGCAACACTATGACTGACATCGTGATTAGAATTTCATCTAACTCCATAAAATCTTAACAGGAATAGAAGAAAGGTTAATAAAGAAACTATGCAATTACTTATTGGGCATAAAATTGGAAGAGGAACAAGTAAAAGAGACAAAGATAGCATGGCCGAAAATTTTTGGCTATATGATAGAATTAGATAAATGGCAGAAATTGTGGGATAGGAATTATAAACTAACAATGTCAACTGCATATAAAGAGAATTTGTATAAGGTGTTTTACAGAAGGCATCTACTACCGGCGAGGTTGGTGAAGATGTTTAAAGACAACTCAGCTAAATGTTGGAAGTGCTGCCAAACAGCTGGATCTTACTATCATATGTGGTGGATATGTGGAGAGGCAAAGAAGCATTGGACAAAAATTAAGACATGGTTGGAAGAGAGATACAATAATGTATTGAGCTGAAGCCAGAAACATTTCTGCTTGGAATTATACTTGAAATTTATAATAAAGAGAATGTATATTTCATCATTCATGTATTAACTGCAGCTAGAATTGTATTTGCACAACATTGGAAAACTGTAGAGATTCCTATTGATGAGAAGGTGATAAGGAAAATATTAGAATGTGCAGAAATGAACAGATTAACATTAGCAATTAAGGAGAAAGAGCAAACTGAATATTATATGATTTGGGAAATATTTTACCAATGGTTGGAGAATAAAAATGGAGTTTGGAAATGAAGGATAAAAAAGAAGTAGACAATATATTTAGATAGAGATATAAATAAGATGAAAACTGTTAGTATGTATATGATAATAATGATTTTTAATGTTAATATGATATTATTACTAGAAGACATTAAGAAGAAAAATGTAGAATTTTATAATGTTTAAATGTTTACTATATTATACTACTAAGCTTAGGGAAATAATGTTAATATGAATATGAAAGATATGGTAAATGGGGAACGATGTTGCACAGAGATGTTCATACCCAGATGACACACTTCATAAGGAAAGATGGAATATTTATTTTTGTAATTGAAAAATAATAAAACTCTTTATTAAAAAAAGAATTTTATCTAACTCCTATTGCGGGATAAAAAGATTTGGGTTAAACAAATGACCCATAAAACAGTGCATTGTGTCATGTGCTGCTGAACATACTGAGACGGTATTCACTGTCTTTGTTGGAAAAAGTACCTGAAGCCCTAGGATAAGCAACCTTCTTAAGGGAGTATGTTGAGCCACCTGTTCCAATCAGTAAGATAACTCAGGCTGATGACCCTTCTCTATAAAAATGTATGTTGGTTGCCACCATCAAAGTCTGTTTTCAAGAGTTAGGTTTGACTTGACTTGATTAAAAGAGATATCTACTGACTTCAGAAAAATGGCGGTCAAATATTATCTAGAAAGAGCTGTAAAAATTCTTCTAAATACTTGGCCTTCCATCATTCCATAGTAAGACAACACCATTATTACTCTTTCCAAGTATGGTTGTTCGTTGAAGATCACTCCAAGGTCAAGGAATACAAGAATCCAAAAGATCACAAATAGATAATGGCAAAGGATCTAGAGACAGTTCTTCCATTATATGCTGATGTTCTTGAGGGTACCAGAAGGAAAATTCTGTGTAAATTCTGGGTTTCCTCAGATTGAAGAGAGTCTGAAATAGAGGAAGCTTCCCATTGGGAACAGCCTGTCTTCTTACCTGAATTCTCTGTGTTAAATATGTTTGTAGGAAACAAAACACTAAATTCCAGCAAAACAACTTCAACTAAACTGTACAGTATAAGGGGCAGCAGTACAAGGAGTCCTTGATTTAACAACCATAATTGAGCCCAATGTTTCTGTTGTTAAATGAAACATTTGTTAAGTGAGTGTTGCCCCATTTTATCGCCTTTTTTGCCTCTGTTAGGTGAATCACTAAAGATGATAAATTAGTACCATGGTTGTTAAATGAATCTGGCTTCCCCATTGATTTTGCTTATCAGAAGGTGAACACAAGAGCTTGGGATACAGCAATGGTCATAAATACGAACCAGTTGCCAAGCACCTGAATTTTAATCATGTGATCATGGGGATGCTGCTAAGGTCATAACTGAAAAACAGTCAGAAATCACTTCTTTCAGTGCCGATGTAACTTTGAACATTCACAAAATGAACTCTTGTAAGTCAAGGACTACCTGTAGCTTGCTTTGAGGCGCCAAATAGTTAATAGTCATTGAGAGAACAATGATTTGGATTGTACCAGAGAAATTTAAGAGTATCTCTTAGTAAATTGAAGCTAAATAACTGTGGTGCATGCAGCACCATCCTAAAGACACAAATAAGAATGGCTACAAGAGAATGGGTGAAGCTTTTTTTTATTATTATTTTGGAATGACTGACACACAGTTCCATGGTTGTAACTGACCTTAAGTGAGCAGTTTATGCAAGATAAACACAAAGTATCTGTGCGTTGAAACAGTTATGTAAAGAGGAATTGCCCAAAATATATCTAAACCAATTTGGATTAACCGTCAGATCTAAGAAATGTCTGGTTGAATCTTAGCTGCTAGAGAAAATGCCAATACTGGTTACTAAATTTAAAGTTTAACATAATGTTTTCCAACAATATCAGTTCAATATGTTTAGTAAAGACGTAACTCAGGACAGTGGTGTGCTTTCTGTTTAACAAAATTATATATTAATAGGAATTAGAGATTAAATTTCAACCACATTTTGGTTCATACTATTATAGGAGTCCAGATAATTTTAAAAGTTTTACAAATTATTTAATTCATTTAATCAATACATATCGCTACACAAAGGTTTATTTGAATGTGAACTGCTGCTTCCAGTTAATGTAGTTACTAATAATTCATTGCTAATATGTAATGAATTGAGGCCTAATCAGTAGCTTCATAAATGCTACGGCAAAAGTTCATTGTTTCTGTACATTTAAATCTCTTTTCAAAGGGCATATTGTGATTTTGGTAGCAAGGTTAAAAAAATGGATATATATCCTATATAATTTAAGGCTAGGGATGTTTGCACTTAAAGCCATTTGTGGGTCATAATACTAGCAGAGCTTTTGAACAAAGAACAATATTTCACACTTTTGTAATAATATATCAATTCAAAGTATAATTAAAGGGCTAGATTGTTCATTAGAGCACATTCTTCGCATCATGAAATATTTCATTTTAGCGAGATACTTTCTTCAGTGAAAACCATTTGATCAGTCAGGTGACCAGCAGGCTTATATTGTATTTGATGGATTTATTAAGCTGAATAACTTTGTTTTCTATATGTAATGCACTGTGAATTGTGGTGCTTTTGTTTCCATATAATTAGAAAAGAATTTGTCACTCTAAAACCAGTTTTGAGGAAAATCAACCCTTTTCTTATTTTGTGTTAATAATTTATGTACAGTTTGAACATGATTTAATTTTTGTATTAATGGAATGTGTCTTTATACAGAATAGAATGAAATAGAGTGGAATAGAATAGAATAGAAATTTATAATTTCTCAGTTTCTAGACTGTGGAATTAAAACCAGAGCATCACTTTATGGTGTTATTGGAGTCTGCAAATCAATCAGAAGTTTTTACATAAGCTCTACAGTTTTATATTTACCTTGTATTGCACTAAAAGTATTGCATCAATCAGTGATACTCGCCATTCTCCATAGTGAGGGGGAGGAGTCTCCAGGATGGGTTGACCTTGTCCTCTCTTGATTGGACTGAGTCAGATAAGCTCTTTTAGCCACGCCTTAGTCACCAGGCTCCACCCAGTTATCGACTGTCTATCTATGGACGACTGTGTTCATCATGAGATCCTGAAGAAACTTAAAGGAAATTTTAAATTGCTGCAAAAGTGATCGGAATTGCCTCCACACTGCCTGATCAATCACCAGAGGCTGAGGAAACCCCCTGTTGGGGTAGAAAGCCCGTGCAGCAACTGCTAAGGCGGCACGCAGCCCAGGTCACAGAGTGAGACCCAGGGTGCTAAGTGAGGACTCTCACCAAAGACAGGCAAGCAAGCTCCGCAGAGGCCCCTGCAGCATGGGCAACGCCCAAGGAGGCTCTAAGGGTGCCGGAGCGCTCCCCTCGGGTTGAGCGACGAACCGCTGCGTTTTAAAACGCCCCGGAGTGCCTGCGCTGGCAGCGATCACCAGAGATCAAGGTGAGAGCAGGAGAAGCTCAAAAAGAGCTGCAGGAGGCAGGGGGAGGCGAGAGAGAGACCCCCCAGCGGCAGCGGAAGCCGCATGGCAGCCTACAAAGGCACAAGCCATTTCCACGTGCTCCAGCAAAGAGGAGCCTTTTGAATTTGGAGCCGGGGGCCATTTTGAAACCACGTGGTCCAAGATGGTGGCCCCCAGCAGCTCAGAGGAGGCCGGCAGGAGCCGAGCTCTCAGCCCTGCAGCAGCAACCACCGGAGGCACTGAGGAGCCCTTAAAAAGATTAGAAGAGACCATTGCAGAGGCATTAGCCGAGGGCGGGGGAGGCAAGCAAAGGCCAAAAGGAGGATTATCTCCATCAAGGAGGCTAAAGAGGCAGGCGGTGGATCAAGCCCCCTGCAGCTTGGAGGACACAGGCAGGAATCAAGTCCTCACTTCTAAAGCAGGCAGTCCCACTGGAGGGGCTGAAGAGTCTCCAAACTGGCATTATGTAATTTTGTAAGCAAAGATGCAAAATCTCTATTCAATACAATACAATAGCAGAGTTGGAAGGGACCTTGGAGGTCTTCTAGCCCAACTCCCTGCCTAAGCAGAAAACCTTATACCCTTTCAAACAAATGGCTATCCAATATCTTCTTAAAGACTTCCAGTGTTGGGGCATTCACAACTTCTGGAGGCAAGCTGTTCCACTGATTAATTGTTCTAACTGTCAGGAAGTTTCTCCTCATTCTAAGTTGCTTCTCTCCTTGATTAGTTTCCACCCATTGCTTCTTGTTCTGCCCTCAGATGCCTTGGAGAATAGTTTGACTCCCTTTTCTTTGTGGCAACCCCTGAGATATTGGAACACTGCTATCATGTCTCCCCTAGTCCTTCTTTCTCTTAAGCTAAATATACCCAGTTCCTGCAACCGTTGTTCATATGTTTTAGTCTCCAGTCCCCTAATCATCCTTGTGGCCCTTTTCTGCACTCTTCCTAGAGTCTCCACATCTTTTCTACATCATGGTGACCAAAACTGGATGCAGTTTTCCAAGTGTGGCCTTACCAAGGCATTATAAAGTGGTATTAACACTTCATGTGATCCTGATTCTATTCCTCTGTTTATGTAGTCTAGAACTGTGTTGGCTTTTTTGGCAGCTCTTGCACACTGCTGGCTCATATTTAAATGGTTGTCCACTAGGACTCCAAGATCCCTCTCACAGTTACTACTTTTGAGCAAGGTACCATCTATACTGTACCTGTGCATTTCGTTTTTCTTGTCTAAATGTAGAACCTGACTCATTTCACCATTGAATTTCATTTTATTAGATAGTGCCCAATGTTCAAGTGGATCAAGATCATTCTGTATCTTTAGCCTGTCTTCTGGAGTGTTGGCTATCCCTTCCAGCTGGGTGTCAGCTGCAATTTGATGAGTTCCCCCACCAATCAGCAAACAGAGAGCTAACAGTCATTCTGGCTCCATATTATGGCCGCTTGAGGTAACAGCATCCAATCGCATTTACAGCGGTACTTAAAGAAACAGTACTCCTATCATGGCTTATATATTGCTAACCCAACTGTTAGCTTACATACCTAACACCCTCATCCAAATCATTGATGAAGATGTTGAAGAGTACTGGGCCCAAAACAGAGCATTGGGGTACTCCACTGCATACTTCCCTCCATGAAGTTGCAGTTCCATTGAGGACTACACGTTGAGTGCGGTTGGTCAGCCAGTTACGAATCCATCTGGTGTGATGCTGTCTAACCCTCATTCTTTTACTTTATCTAGTAGTAGGTTATGGTCTACCTTATTAGAGGCCTTACTGAAGTCCAAGTACTAGATCGATGGCATTCCCTTGGTCCACTAAATTTGTCACATTACAAAAGAATGCAATAAGATTAGGCTGGCATGATCTGGTTTTGACAAACCCATGTTGGCTTTTGGCTATTACTTTGTTTGCTTCTAAGTGTTTGCTACTTCGTTACTTGATTATCCTTTCCAGAATCTTCCTGGTAGTGAGGTCAGGCTGATAGGTCTGTAGTTCTCTGGATCTGTTTTTCTCCCTTTCTGAAGATGGGAACCACATCAGCAATCCTCTGGGATTGGAACTCTTCTAGGGTAGACAGGTCCTCACTTACCATTTTCTTCCCTATTTCAACTGGTGTTCCTAATCTGATTTTTGTAGTGCTGTTTTTGATAGGTTGGACTGTTTTATCCCTTTGTATAAAGACAGATGCCAATCATGAGTTAAATAGTCTGCTTTCTCCCTATTGCTGGTCACCTTCTTTCCACCTTCTCTCAGCAATGGACCAATTGTTCCCCTAACCTTTTTCTGGTTTTTAACATGTTGGAAGAAGCCTTTTTTCATTTTTTTTTAACCTTTGGGGCAAGCCTTTCTTCATTGTGAACCTTAGCTTTCCTCACGTCAACTTTACACACGGTCTAGTGGCTGACCAGCAAACTGCGTCTGCATCTACAAAGTTTTGCTATGCCTTCTAGAGGCCGACAAGTGAATTGAACTCAAAGAATTCATAACACTTAAAAAAAATCGAGCTAATCCTAGTCATAGAATCATAACACCCTTCTAGCCATGGCAGAAGGGTCAGACAGGCCGGTCCCCATGCCGGAACCCACCACAAACTCAGAATGGAGGTCCGACTATGAGAAATCGCAGTAGCACCTCAGATAGCCTATGATCTTAGACAGCATTCGCTGAGGGCAGAACATATAGCAGGGATGGAGAACATCAGAGCCGACTTGCTCAGCCAGAATGAGGTGGACAATTTGGAGTGGAAGTTGCAGCCAGCAATCGTCGAGGAGTTGGCAGAGCGCTTACGACGCCCGGAGGTCGACCTATTCGCTACCCCTCTCAACATCCAGCTCCTGAGGTTTTACTCCAGGTACCAGACATGGGGAGCGGAGGGGGTAGACGCTCTCCGATGCCCTTGGCCCCGGGGGCTCCTCTATGCCTATCCACCTTTATCCCTGATCCCCAGGGTCATACAAGGAATCTTGCGGGAGGGGGCGGAGGTGGTGCTGATTGCCCCACACTGGCCCCGAAGGCCTTGGTTTGCTGATCTCCAATTCCTCTTGGTGGACAGGCCCTGGAGAACCTCCCAGGAGAGGATCTCCCTCAGTCAGGGGTCACTGGAACACCCGGACCCTCAGTGGCTCCAGCTAACCACTTGGCGCTTGAACAGAGCACCCTGGGGGAAGATTTTCCTCCCCCAGGGTTATACAGACTATCCAGGCAGCTAGCAGACCCTCCCCGGAGTGCATTTACGGTGCTACATGGTGGGCCCTTTCAACATGGTGCATCTCTAGGGGCCTTGATCCGGTCCAGGCCACTGTTGCACAAGTTCTGGACTTCCCCCCGGCAGGGCTGGACAGAGGGTTGGGTCCCAACACATTTAGGAGACAGGTCTCGGCCATTTCATCGGTACTCCTGGGTGGTAGATCTCAGACACGGACTCACCATATGATGGTCAGGCGGTTCCTCAAGGGGGGCTCCAATCTTAAACCGCACATGGTGCACAGGTACCCTTCCTGGGATTTACACAGGGTGTTGGACGATCTGACAGGCCCTCCGTTCGAACCATTACGTACAGTCTCTCTGAAGTTCCGGACACTTAAGATGGTCTTTTTGGTGGACATCACCTTCGCCAGGAGGATATCCGAACTGCAGGCTCTGTCTACCAGGGAAGATCTCTGCATGTTCCACCAGGACAGGGTAGTACCAGGTTGGACCCCTCCTTCATTCTCAAGGTGTGCTCTTGTTTCCATCGCTTGCAGGAGCTGATATTGCACATTTCTGCCTGGACCCTTCTCACCCATTAGAGAGGAAGTGGCACACCTTGGACACAAGGAGGGCTCTGAGGATTTACCTCAGAAGAACCAGGCCGAACAGGAAGTCGGAAGTCCCTTTTGCTTCCTTCCAGCGGAGGTCCCTGGAGAGCAAGGTGACCACCACAATAGGCAGGTGGTTAAGAACTTGTATGGCTTCTGCCTATCAGGCACGGGGTCGGCAGACACCAAGTCCTATCATAGTGCGTTCTACACAGAGCGCGGCCACTTTGGCAGTCTGGGCCACGCAGGCCTCACTATCAGATCTGTAGGGCAGCCACGGGGTCCTCCCCCTCACCATTCGTGAGGCATTACAAGTTGGACTCCTTTGCTTCTGCGGAAGCCTCATTCAGACGTAGGATGTTGCAGGCTGTTCACAAGGCGGGGAGGTCTCACCAGGCATAAGTTTGGCCATATACTCAAATGTGTAACCCTCCCTAGGGACGTGTAGGCTTTGGTACGTCACATCCTGGAGACTCCTCCCCCTCACTATGGAGAAAGGGCATTGGTACTTACCTGATACGCCTCTTCTCATAGTGAGGGAGGAGTATCCAGCCCCTCCCTGATATGGGTACGTTGCAAAATTGTTGAACTGTTCTGTTGAAGTAATAGATAAAGGTTTGAAACTAAAAGTTTAGAGTGGATGACACAGCGAGTTGGATAGTGTTCTTCGCCGATAACTGGGTGGAGCCTGGTGACCAAGGCGTGGCTAAAAGAGCTTATCTGACTCAGTCCAATCAAGAGAGGACAAGGTCAACCCATCCTGGATACTCCTCCCCCACTATGAGAAGACGCGTATCAGGTAAGTACCAACTCCCTTTCTCTTATTTTTTTAGCCAGTGCAATTTCTCACAAAACAAAGGCACATTTATATTTTAGTTTAGTTTTGCTGTAGCCAATTTGATAGCTAACACTGCAGACTACTTTATTTCTTGCATTGCACCATTTTTGTGTGTTGAGAAAATGAGCAATAAAGCTCCATTAGCACAAATTATTTTTGTTCTTAATCTTTCCAATATCCTCAGAAAAGTACAACCAGAATGAGTAACTAAAAGAGCACTGCCCCCTTTACTATTCTTCTGCTTTAGATGTCTCACAGGGTTCAAGTAAAGAAAGTCAGCATTTTTACAGGTAAAAAATTTATGTGGCAATCTGTTTCTGGCTGCCTGTTTCACTGAAAATTTTGTTTGAAAAGATAAGAAAAGGTGGATCACACCAGAGATGCTTGTGGCCCAGCATGCAGTTCCATAATTCCTCAAACAAATCATAGCAGTTTATTAGTTTTTTCAACAACTTATATTTAAAGGAAATGAGACTGAAGGCAAAAGATCTAGTACTTGCCTATATAATGGGAATTGGTATATAGAATTGCGGAATTCATCTGTTTTCAATGTCACTTTTACTAACTATAGCATCCATGATTTAATCATTGGAGTCCATTTCTTTATAGTATCCTGTATAAATCAGCCATGTGTACACACACACACACACACACACACACACACACACACACACACGTGTATTCGTGTACAATATGTGCTTGCATGTGTATACATGTGTATACTGAATATTCATTGAATATTTATTTCATGTACTTTTATACTGCTCCAGTCATATGAATCAGTACATCCAACAGCATGGACACAAAAACTGATGCCAATTTGTCTACACTCCATACCATCATATAATATAAATAAGGTGATGCTTAATGCAAAATAATAATAAAAAAACTAAGGTCCATTTAGACAGAAAAGTTCCCCAAAGCCTAAAGTGGGGGAATTAAAATAATTGGGAGGATTAAAATCTATTTCTGGGGCAGTATATTCCATGGTATCAAAGTATCTATAGAGAAGACCTTTCTTACACATTTTACATGTTGGCACCCCAGATGATCTAACAGGATGGGCAGATTCATTTTGAACAAAGTACTCCATTAAATCATAACATAGCTTGGGAATTGGAAATAGCCTTGTGTAGTGTAAATTCTATATTCCCATTGAAAATGAAGCTGACTAAAAACTGAGAAACCATACAAACATGCAGGGACATGTTATATGAAATTATTTTGTACCTACCTAGTTATAAGAAGGGATTTTTAGAAAGAATGGGTGTGCCATTCAGAGAGGCAGAATTGATGCTTTCACAGTTGAAAAGAAACACCAAAGGAGTACTTTTAATAGCATACAGATAAATAAACTGAAAAACATAAAACATTTTTATCATCAACTTGGGAAAACCAAAAGAGTTTGTATGAAAAATCATTTGCTGTTTATATTTTCATCTTTCTGACTTATGTATTTTTAGTTCCTAAAATCTGTCATATCCCATGTCAGACAAATGATGAATTTTTTTCTGCCTGTCTGTCTATCTTATGTTTATAATAAATGAATATGGTCTTCAGTGGTCATTGTCTAGCTTGGAACTGGCTATTCTAAGTTTCCCAGAAGAGAAATAATGTCCAGTATTAAATGGTAATACTGAAATAAATGAAAAATGGGGATCTTTCCATCACAGGCTTCAGTATTTTCTGTGTATGAAAGAAAAATTGTGAGAGATTAGTAATTAGTATCCCATCATAATGAAGTGTTTCCTTTTGATTACTGAACATTCTGTTTAATTTATCAACACCAAAGTTCCTCATACATGTAAGATTTGAGGCCAAATTGCTTACTATATCTCAGATTTTCAAATGTTCTTAGGACTATAGTAGCAGCATAATATGATGATGTTTTATCATTTATTACAATATATTGTTAGATTAAGTAATTAGTTAGTCACAGATGAGAGATATCCTGGCATAGCTCGTTACTACCATCTTTTTTTTCACTTGTAATTTTATAGCTATTGGTCAACTACTCATTTAAGTATGTATCCAAGAAAATGAGAGGAGCTTAATCATGCTGGTATCGTGGGCTATTCTTGAGCATCCAGGAAGAAATGAAGCAGACACTTATATAAAAGCACTGCAAAATCTGTTCTTTTTTCCTTTCACAGTGAAATATTCTCTATTATCACACTAATATGAAAGTTACTTTACCTTAGATTTCCAGATTACCATGCAGTTGGAATTTTATATATTAATGATATGCTGAATTGAACCTTCCTCAACTTAGTACATTCAAGGTGTATTGGACCAAGAAACATACACAAAAAACAATGTATCACAATGTTTAAATTTAACTGAAGAAAATAATTGGTGATTATAAACTGACATATCCCCGTAGATGTTACTGAACACCTTAGAAGAAAAATAAGAAATAAATGTTATTGAAATAACTATGATGATGACATTAAAGTCCAGAGGTAGAAGTAATATGTGAATGTAATTCCTCAAACATTGTTCAATCTTAAATAATTGTAAAATACTGTTTCATAATTATAATTAGGGAGTAAGTTTGACAAACAGTAAAAAAGCTAAGGTAACCAATAAAAAATCAATCCAACTCTCTTTAAGGTATTTATTCTGGTCTTGTTAGAACAGTTTAACGCATTACAAAAAAGAAAAAAATATGTTAAAAATACAGCTGTTTCCTTCCTGATTCTTTCCAAATAGGAAACAATTCCAAATTTACACATCTCAATCTTCACCCTGGAATAGCATGTGAATTACTTTTGTTTATTTCTCTCTCTTCAGCCCTTTCCAGTTTATTCCAGTTTATTCCAGTTTATTCCATATTAATTTTTTGACTTGGACTCTTGAATAATTATTTTTAGATGAAGGTTATCATTGTATTTTCTTGAGAACATTTTAATCTATTTTAATGCTCAATAAATTTCTTGCTTTGTTGATTGCTGGTAAATCATAATCAACTTAGAAGAACACAGTTAACACTAGATCAGAATTTTTTTCTTTTCTTTTAAATATTTATAGTTTCTACAGTTTATTTTACATGTTAAACGGCATATAATTTCTTTTGATAGTTAAAGATCCAGTGATTAATTTATTCTGGTTAGCATAAAACAAACCCTTGTCTTCAAAAAATCAGTTATAAATAATTGGAAACATCAGCTGATCTTTGATACTCTCTGATAATTTGATAATAATGCCCAAGCATTTGATCTTCAAATTATATTTTGCGAATCAAGATTGTAGCTTACTATTGAGCTATATTGAATATAAAATATTGCATTTTTACTTTCAAGACTTTTTTCTTTCATTTTGTGGTAATTGTGTATTGATGGTAAGAAACCTTAGTGAGGAACAGATATAGGACCACCAATTCTGAAGTTTTTTCTTTCCTTCATAGTTTAGCTGGCAACCTTAAAACTCAATTTGCACTATAAAGGTTTTTGAGAACTTCATTATTTTCTTAAGACTTGACTGATATACTTTGCTTAACAACTGACCTTTAGCTAGCTTATGTTTTAAAAATCTGAATAGTGTAGCAGAAATTAATAGCTTTTCTGAAAGTAAAAATTAAAATTTTGGAGCTTGCTTCTTTCCTATTTCAAGCTGAGGGTAGACTGGCTTCTTAGTTAAAGATGGATTGTTTGATTAAAATGATAACAATCTAGCTGTTGTGTTGCTAGAGTAAATATGACATGATATAATGAAAATGTGAAAGTATGTAAAGATTGCATCACACTTTTAAGAGCTTTGGGCAACAAAAATATTGCAGCAATTATCAGCCTTGTTCGTCCTCTGCTACTCTTTTATGCAATATGTTAATTTTAGAATTCTCCATTAAGATGGGGTGAATGTTAGAGGCAGAAAATGTTGTTCCTAGAGTTTTAATTACTGTGGAAGAAGGCACTTGTTCCTTATGGGAAGAGACTCACGCAAATGCTAGTTTCCCTACATCTGCCAGAATCTTTGATTTATACACAATGCTGCTCTGTCAACATGATGCTAGTTCAGCAGCATATTTGCATGCATAGACTTGGTAAGTATTTGAAGGCCAACTCTTCTATAATTGGGTGACTCGCTGAATAGGAGCCTCTCTCCCTTTTTGTATTAAAGGGTGTATACAGCAGTACAGGATTGTATGCTGACATCCTCTTGCCTTTGTCTATTCCCTGCCAGGGTGCATTTGTGGAGGTGGTGTTTTGTTGTTAAAGCTCTTTCAAATAACAATATATGTTCCATTTAGGGGCAGTGTGATGTAGGAAGAGGTTGTGTTTTTTATTTTTAATTTCAGCACCTGTGAAAATTAGAATTAAACAGATGCTTTGCTTATTACAGCCATATTTTAATGTGCAAGAAATCTTGAGTACCAAAAAACCTTTTCTCTATGATGAAAAGACAACAACATTTTTAAAAGTTTTTTTTCCATATTCAATGTTTTTAGATCAGTATAAATATTGATTAAAAAATAGAAACCATTTAAATATGTTCGCTTGCTGTTTGATTTCAAAGAGAAAGATTCAATCTCTGTCTGCCAGCAACTTCTATTTACATTTTTACAATTTTCGCAAGTTTTACATAACATGTAATTTGACTCTAAGGGAGCTTTTTTGCTATCATTAGCTAACTGCTCACACATTATTACTGCTACTGAACTTGTATATATTTTTTCTTGTATTTGATTCATACATAATAATTACTAAAACCATAGATTAAAGGAATATGCAAAACAGAACAAAGCAAAGAATAAAATGATAACGGATTGTAAAAGCAGCACTAAGAAGTTAACAATCTCAGATTAACATTAAAGATTATTAATAATGAAAAGATCTGAAAGAATAAAAATGACTGTTTCTAGTGCTGGTGACAGGTTACTCAACAATGGCTGTTACTGGATTCCAAAGTCAGGGGAGCTGGCCCTGAAATAGGCCTTTATATTCCCAGGCTCCCTCAGTAGCCGCCTGTCTCCCCCTCTGCAATCTATTTCAAAATAACATCTGACATGGGGATGATACAAAAGGGCAAAATAACAGAAATGGGGAAGTGCATCCTGAAAAAATAGTCCTGCACAGCATTACTTTGGGAGGTGTTCATCTGTTTGAAATGGTAGCACACTTTCTATAGCCATCTATTTTAAATATTTAAAAATACATTTTCTTTATAAAGACACTAAAATATCAGCTATGTTCTGCATTGTCACTGATACATAGGACAAAATATACTGAGAAAGTAGCTACTATAAATAAGCTCTTCTGTTTTTATAACTTACTTTATGCAATGATTAATTGTCCTGTGTATTTCTTTATTTGCTCTAGGTTTAAAGTGAATATTGAAGATTTGGCCCCCGATATTTTTGTATGTGTGGAAGATGACTGCTTGATAAAATGGGTGAATTTCAATTCCAAAGAAGTGAAAAATGACTGCAGAACAGCATCTTTAGACCATTTACCACTAAATTAAATGATCACAACTGGGATCTCATGCACCCCTTATACTTTCTGGAGGATCTTCTCCAGAAGAGAGTTTTATATTTAAAAGGCAGACATGAGTATATTTTCCTTTGGAGTTTACTAAGACTAAACACATTTTCCAATAATGACCAGCTTGAAACGGTCCCAGACTGAAAGGGCTGTTGCTACCGGAATATCAGATGTTGCCCCTAAAGTACATTCAGATGACTATTATATGAGACGCTTTAGGTCACAGAATGGTAGCTTGGGATCTTCAGGGATGGCTCCAGTAGGCCCTCCACGCAATGAAGGATCACATCATCTTACTTCTAACCCTGGAGTTCCTAAAATGGGAGTTAGAGCAAGGATTGCAGACTGGCCCCCAAGGAAGGAGAATGTCAAAGAAAACAGTAGATCAAGTCAAGAAATAGATACATCAAACTGTCTGGATAGTATGTCTTCAAAAAGCAGTCCAGGGAGTCAGGGAAGTTCTATTAACTTGAACAGTAGTGATTCTGTCATGTTAAAGAGTATCCAAAAAACACTTAAAAACAAAGCAAGACAATCTGAGAACTTAGATTCTAGATTTCTTACGCCTGATGGTTATCACAGCTCCCCAAGAAAAGCTCTTCGTAGAATAAGACAGCGTAGTAATAGTGACATCACCTTAAGTGAGCTTGATGTGGATAGTTATGATGAATGTATCTCACCCAGTTACAAATCAGGACCATCACTGCACAGAGAATATGGTAGCACCTCCTCAATAGATAAGCAAGGTACCTCAGGGGAAAGTTTTTTTGACTTGTTAAAAGATTATAAAGATGATAAGTCTGATCAAAGAGGTTCAGGCTCCAGCAAATTTAGTGAACTCCTTATAGCTAGTGGAAGTAAAGGTTCGGGATTTTCTTTGGATGTGATAGATGGACCCATTACTCAAAGGGAGAACCTTCGATTATTTAAAGAAAGGGAGAAACCACTGAAGAGGCGTTCAAAATCAGAGACAGGAGATTCTTCTATTTTTCGCAAGCTGCGTAATGCCAAAGGTGAAGGAGATCTCGGTAAGACTTCAGATCTCGAAGACAGCAGATCAGAGGACAGTGTCAAGCCTTGGACTTGCCCCAAATGTTTTGCTCATTATGATGTTCAGAGTATATTATTTGATTTAAATGAAGTGGCAGTTAACCGGCATAATGTTATAAAAAGAAGGAATACAACTACTGGAGCTTCTGCTGCTGCGGTTGCATCGTTAGCTTCTGGACCGTTATCCCATTCTGCAAGTTTTAATTCCCCTATGGGTAGTACAGAAGAACTGAATTCCAAAGGAACTTTAAATGTGGACCAGGGAGATGATAAAAGCAATGATCTTGTATTGAGTTGTCCGTATTTTCGTAATGAGATCGGCGGGGAAGGAGAAAGAAATATCAGTCTCACCAAATCTAACTCTGGATCCTTTAGTGGCTGTGAAAGTGCCTCTTTTGAGTCTACTCTTAGCTCTCATTGCACAAATGCGGGAGTGGCTGTACTTGAAGTACCCAAGGAAAATCTGGTGTTACACTTGGACAGAGCTAAGAGGTACATTGTGGAACATGTGGATCTTGGTGCATATTACTATCGGAAATTCTTCTATCAGAAAGGTGAGTAGTCATTGACTACTTTAGAAATGTTGCTGTATACTCAACTTTCACCTAAGAACTGCTTTGATGCACAGTGTTCATTTATCTACTGGGGCCTGTACAAATCTTCTGTGGCATGTTGTGCTTTGGCAAAGACTTGAGAGAAGTATATCAGGCTGCTCGTTTCTTTAAAAAAAGGAAAAGGAAAAGAAAAGCAGCTGAACTGCTTTCCTTCACAAAACTCACTAGCATTTTCAGATCTCTCCAGACTTTTGAAAGGCACGTGGTAGCTCATTAGTCAAATCATGCCATCTCTTTCCAGTATGAAGTTGTTTATCAAAGTAATTCCTCATACAGATCGATTATATGCTATTTGTAATTTATGACAAAAAATTAGCATGTCATATTTTAGTACTGAGGAAGAACTGTACTGCAATATTATTTAAAGCAGAGCTAGAAGGACATGTTTTCCTTATAGGCTTCCATTCTTTCTCAGTTTTCTCTTTTCCAGAAGCTTTCACTATGAAAGCTTTCTGCTGTGAAGTTACTATGTGGCTTGAACTTTAACTATAGTTAATTTAATTTGAGGCTAGCCTCAGAAACAACTGTTTAAAGATGATGTGTTTTAAAGTGGCTTGTTAACAATGACCACAACTCTTGATCTTGATTTAAATGGAAGCAGAAGCCTTTTAGTTCCTGAATCACTTGGAAAGGGAAAGAGAGATTTTATTTATTTATTTATTTGTCAGATTCATATGGCTGCCCATCTCATAAACAAATGACTTTGGATAGTGTACAAAGCTTTAAAAATATTCAAAACAATTGTTAGTATTATAATCATTAAAAGCTTAACATTACAAATAGTCCTTGACTTACAATAGCACTCGAGATGGAAATTTCTGTCACTAAGCAGTTCGTTCTGTCAGCGTTCCAAATATCATGCAGAATTAAATCAGAGTCCAAGGTAGAGCTATGCTTAAAATTCCAATTTAATAAGACAGACATGTTGGCAACGAACTGTGGAATCCCAAATCTGAAAACTTCCTGGGATTCCACCCATTTGAAAGTTCATGATCTTATCCCCACACCCATAAATCCATCACGTGGTCCAATCTTCTTCGGCCACGCTGACATCTCTACCCAGCTGGTTCCGCCCAGGTGCAGAGGTGTGGAGACAAAAGATGACCTTGGGCTTCTAGAAAAGAATGACAACAACACATTCCACAATTCTTCTCCTTTCTATTCCCCTTCCCAACTACTACACTAATGAAACAGCACAGTGAAATAATAGAAAGTGTGGCAGGCCAAAGATCCTAAAAGGAACATAACTACAGGCCTGACACGTTCATTATGTGAGGCAACTTCCTGTCAGCTTCCCACAACCAGAGTCAACGAGGAAGCTAGTTGGAAGCTGCAAGCCCCCGGCCCACACAGGCAGGCAAGTGACTTCTGCCAGGTGGGAGAGGAAATGAGAGGGTGGGGGAGTGTGAGAGAGGGTTGGGAAGGTTGCATGCAAGATGCCATGCAGATTGGCAAGGATGTTTGAGATGTGCCGCATAGGTTTTGGGGAGAATGTGTGAAGGTATGCAAGGGGATCTTCACAGATCAAGGAGAATGTATGGGGATCCACAAGTGGCTGACACAGTGTGAACACAGAGGGGCAGTGAGAGGTTGTGGAAGTAGGGAAGACTTACCCCACTGACTTGCCCTTTGACTTTCTGGGGACGGAAGCATGGAAAGTTGCAAAAGGCGATCATGTGATCACAACACTCTTGACAACTGATCATAGTTGTGAACAGGTAGCCAAGCATCCAGATCATGATCACACGATTACAGAGGTGCTGGGGCAGCCAAACCTCTGAGAACCAGTTGTATAATCACAGTTGATTCAGTGCTGTTGTAAATTCGGACAGTCACTGAATAAATGGTTTTAAGTCAAGGACTACTTTTATAAAAAGCATGTACAACTTTAACAAGAGCTTATGTCATTCCGTATGATAATCAAATGTAGACTTTTAAGAAGGACTTCAAATACCTATAGATTTAAACCTAGTAAACAGATTTCTTTTTATTATTATTATTTTTAAAAAGCAGTTGTACCTATATTGCTCTTATTGTTCTAGAAACGGAGTATCATCAACATAATTCTCTATCTTAATGTAAAACAACTTTTGAGTTTACTTCATAGTCCCAGTGACTATAAGACACCTCTATTTCTTTCTTAGCTGCTACTCTTTGCTGCTACTTACTTCTAAGGTTATGTTTTCAGTGTTCCATTCTGATCAAGTCTGGTATTTCTTATATATTATCCATAAAACTATTAACCAGGTCTGACCAGTTTAATTTTTCAAATCAATATAGAGTTGGACCTGAATGGAATTCCATCTGAAAACATTTTTATTTTGACAGTTGTCAAATAATGATAGTTCATTGTCTTTGGTTTGTATGTTTTATTATAAATTTTATTTGAAGTGTTTTATGTTTTATTATACTTTATGTATATTTAGGAATGTTTGGCATGGTAGATAAAAAGGAAGAATCTAACGATTTTAGATTAGAGTATTTTTGAATAACCATACTTGAAAAATCAATATATGATTGCATACCATGGAATTTGACAATGGAACAGTTGATCATAATTACAGATATTTCTGGGTTTGATACAGTTGGAGTAAAAAAATCTATAGATGTTGCTCAGGTTTAATTCTAATTGCCTGATCCACCTGTTACATGTTATGTTTTTGTGCCTACACTTGGTTGGAATTTGTGTTTGAAGCAAAATTGTTCTCTCTGAACTAGTCTTAAAACCTAGAAATGTTATGATAAGATTAACATGTATCTTTCTTTTATTAAATATAATTATTCTTTCATTTGCACACTTCCATCCCCCAAATATGTGTTTGATTTTGATTGCACAAGAACACTGGAACTACTTTGGGGCAGATGAAAACCTTGGTCCCGTAGCTGTCAGCATCAGAAGAGAAAAACCTGAGGAAATAAAGGAAAATGGTTCCCAGTATAGCTACCGCATTATTTTCAGAACTAGTGAGGTAAGCAGTACCTGGGCAGTAGAGAAATAAGAAATGTGATATGCCTAAACATTGAAAGGATAATAGCTGTCAGTAAATTAATATTATGCAAACTGTTGTGCCTTTTGTAAACCTTAGAGAAGATTTATTAAAGAGAGGTGTTCCTGTACAAAGCATTTTTCAATTTATACGGCATTGGAATTAAATATCTCAAGACTCTTGCCACCCAAGATGCTCTTATGCATGGCTTTTTATGTTTGAAAAAGGAAGATTCAAAAATAACCTAATTAAAAATCCAGTGAATTATTTTTCTAACAATACTGGGCAGAAATCTCCCACAGGTGATGTGCAACTTAAGATTCAGTGGCAGCCTTTGGTATGTGTTTTAGAGTTTGGGGGGGGGGGCTGTAATCATCAGCTATGTTAATCTAGGAAGATAACTGTGGATACATACATTGGAAAAATAAGGCAAGTGTTGATATAGCAGTAGCAATATAGCTGTAGAAGGCTGCTTAGATTTATATAGCACTTCACAGTGCTTTACAGTGCAAATACAAAATGCAAATATACAATGGTACACAATTATTACAGCTTTATATGTGCTCTACATTAAAGACAATGCTGTTTGATGGCAAGGATGCCTAAGTCATGGTTATGAAGAATATAGCATTAACTTTTGTTAGATGAAAGTAGAGGTTTGTTAGATAGAACTAGCAGAGGTTACAAGGAACCAGATCAATGCTTCAAATCATTTTTAAATCACTTCATTGATTATAAAAGAGTACTTTTAAAAAGGCAATAAAACCCTTTGGGCCTATTTCTCACCCAGCTGCTCCCCATAGCTTTGAGCTTCTTTCCTGTCCCTCTAGGTGTCAAACTCTAGGGCCGTGATGGTGAACCCATGGCACGCGTGCCACAGGTGGCACACGGAGCCATTTGTTAGGGCACACAAAGCGTTGCTTCGTCAGCTCCAGCGCTCATGTGCGCGCTGTCCAGGTGATTTCAGCCTTCTTTTGAGGCTGTTTTTTGCCCTCCGGAGACTTTCTTGAAGCCTCCAGAGTGCAAAAAATCAGCCCTACGAGCAAACTGGAAGTTCAGGAACGGACTTCTGAGGCTCCCAGGCATGACCCCCCCTGCACTCCCCCCGCTTTTGGCACGGGAGCTAAAAAAGGTTAGCCATCACTGCTCTAGGGCCTCCTCTCTTCGCTTGTCAGACCTTCACTTAGCTTTTCTGAAATTCATTTTGGGTGGATTATTAGCAATTTGCCATGCCACCTTCTTATAAAGAGTCCATGTGGTGCTGTCTCAGTAAAAGTAAGTGAACTGAGTCATGATAGAGTGAGGATGCCGAAGAGTGTAGAATCGAGCAAAGTGGGAAGCAGAGCCCAGTGTACATCTGTGGTAGGCGAGGCCCTGGGAGGCCTGGCGCCAGCTCTGTACGAGCTGAGGAGGTGCTGCAGAGCACTGCTGGGCCTACGTGAGACTTCCCAGAGCCTCCCCTCCCAAGGTACCACATGCTCTGCCTAATACTCTGTGTGGTTGCTTAATGACTGAACAGAGAGAACAGGGAAATTGGTAATTAAGCGAGGCAATTATATGGGTCCCTTGTTTAACAACTGCCAAGACTTTTTATCATAATTCTGGGCTCAATTGTGGTCGTATGTCAAAGGCTACTGGTATTGTCACTAAATAGAAAAAAACAAATGTGCATTTTAATTAGTAGTACATTTTGAATTGTCCTGTTCCTTTTAAACTGTTATTTTGTGGAGGAATTAGAAAATACTATTATTGCATATATTCCAGAGGTGGGCTGCTAGGGTTCACCCGGGTTTGGGAGAACCCGTAACTAACATTATGGCTGACTCGGGGAACCTATAAATCCCACCCCTGGCTGCCCCCCCCCCCCAACCAGGAGCCTCCACGTAGCCCATTTTGGATGCAAGGTAAGTGCAGGGCCCACGTGGAGGCTCGGGGAGGGGAAAAAGCAGGCCTCCCAGAAGTTCCGGAAGGCCAGAAACAGGCCCGTTTCCAGCCTCCTGAGGACCTCTGAAGCACAGGGAAGGCAGTTTTTGCCCTCCCAGAGGCTCGAGGACAGCCTCCGGACCTTGGGGAAGGCAAACACACACAGAAACACCAGTGGTGCAGGAGGCTGACTAGGCCATGCCCACCCAGCAACCGGGCAGAGAACCTGTTGGTGAAATTTTTGATGCCCACCCCTAACTGTATTACTAGCAAATTTTCTTCGCAACTTGATATTTATTTATTTATTTATTTATTTATTTATTTATTTATTTATTTATTTATTTTATTTTATTTTATTTTATTTTATTTTATTTATTTATTTATTTATTTATTTCTAGCTTACAACGCTAAGAGGTGCTGTCTTGGAAGATGCAATACCTTCCACTGCAAAGCATTGCACAGCCAGAGGGTTGCCCTTGAAAGAAGTCCTAGAACATGTGGTTCCTGAACTAAATATACATTGCCTCAGGTTGGCTTTCAATACCCCTAAAGTCACAGAGCAGCTTATGAAACTCGATGAACAAGGGGTAAGATTTAAATTGCACATTGTTGGTTTTTAGTTGTTTAGTCTTATCTGTTGGCTTCTTTGTTTATCTCAAAAATGTTACATAAAGCTATCATATATTGAAGTTAAAGAATAAGAGATTTCAAGAGTTAGTTTACTCTCAAATAATTTAATCAGACACATGGAAGAGCTAAATATTGCATCCTAGAGATAACGATCCATGTCATTTTAAATAGATAACTATTTTAATTATATTATCAATTACAAATTATTTTCTTCATACACTGCTGCAAGACATTGCATAAGAAGCTGATTCAAAATTATACCTTTCTACCTATGACATTTGAGCTACCATCGCAATACATTTTAACAATGAACCTTCATTAGGTTCTTAGTACTGCTTGTAAAACATTAATTTAAAGTTCTAATTCTATCATATTAATCAAGCTTGGCAGTTAATGGCATTCAATTCAGGCATTTTTGGGCTAATGACATAGATGTATTCTACGCTTGTTCTCTGCCTTTGTGTTGTATTGAACGGTAGTTGAGATGAGTGGGAACAATGTTATCATTTTGATTAGCTTGTTGTTCTCAACAGCCTTTGTTTTAATCAATTTTAGAATCTTTCTAAGCTGCCAGAAATGTTAGAGCTGGATAATTATTCCAGTATCCCTTTCTTTCCAAAAAGGTTTTCCTCAGAAAACAATGCTAGATACTATTTTGGCTTAGGGAATATTACAGGATACCATTTTGGTTGTTATGCTAACTTTAGAAATACGAGGTACCATCCAGATTTTTGGATTTAAGAATCACTAACACAGTAAACTCATACTCAATATGGGTCATCAGTTCAAGAGTAGATGAAAATGAGCAAGTTCAAGCTTATCCAAGATACGATGCAGGTGCTATTATTGAGAACCTAAGGTAATTTGGGAAATGTTAATATAGTCTTAGAAGTGTTTCTTGAAAAAATGAGTTGTACTGAGAATGCTTCTTTCTCTAGCATAGGTATATGTAAAAAAAATGGAGATTTTTTTTTCCTCATTTTGAGATCCTCTGTTTAAAAACAATTTTTAAAAATGCTTAATTACTTTCCTTTTTTATAAATAATATATGACTTCTTTAACTCTTTGGCTCTTCGAGCATTTTGCGTCTGGCCAAAAGGCCAGTCAAAACTTAAAACCTTGTAAAGTCGAGAGAAGCATCCTGTTATAGTCAGTAGATTTTAGGCCTCTCAGGATTGTACAGATAACATTCTGAAATTGAAGACGGAACCGATTTTATTACAATATACTGTATCTCAGTCCCTGGCAAGTTGACAACTAGGGCTCTGAAGAATACTCAAAACGGTATTTGGTTCTATCAGAACGTTAGAAACCTATTTTAACAGGAATTCACTGTGTTTCTCTGCATGCACTCACTCATAGACCACAACCACGCATACTTAATCTACTGTGACTTTTCCAAATGTTTTTCCCATTTTAACTGAATATCTGTTTTGGATATAAATATATTTTCTTTTTGCTCTGTAAAGTTCAGCTTCTTTTCTGTGTCTATCCTTCCAAAGGTGCTTTTTCAAGAGGCAACTGGAATTTCTTCTTTTTCTTGGAAGACATTTCACTTCTCATCCAAGAAGCATCTTTGGAAGAAGTTTCTTGGATGAGAAGCGAAATGTCTTCCAAGAAAAACCAGAAAGTCCAGTGGGCCTCTTGAAAAAGTGCCTTTGGGACAACCATGAACTGGATGACTGAGAATCTCCATAGACTTTTTCCTTCTAGTTCTGTCCATATAGCAAGCATAATAAATGTTAAATACTAATAGCATAAAAATAATTTAAGCAGATACAATGAAGTGATCATAAAATATCCCAGGTGCTTTTGTGAGGACTCAATGTTTAGTTAGAAGTTAGTAGCTTGACTAATCTATTTTCCATATTACAATTTTGGTAACTTTCTAATGATGAAAACATTAACCTGATGAAAAGATTTCTTTACACTGTCATTGTTACTCACTTCAACTGTAAGCATTATTTTGGTAAATTTTATGTAGTAATATAGTTGGATGAGGAAAACTTGATTATTTAATTATTTTAAATTACATATTTTAATATATAAGCTGTTTGTAAATTGACATTTCAAGAATTCTTGCCATTGATTTGACTAGATCAGATGGTGGTCACCTTGTTTTATGTATTTAAATTTAAATTATCTTTAAACACCAAAATTATTATAAATTCAGAAAAAGATAAGGCAATATTTTCAAACCTAGGATTTAAAGTACTGAGACTTTTGTGCTTTTCAATTTTTGTGTGTGAGAAATTTGGAATTGGGAATGCCAATAGTCTCTGAATTATTTTGAGGAGCAATTTGAAATACAATATAGTAAATATATAGAACCTTGTCATTTTCATTTCTTTCACTCAGCTTTCTTATTACAGAAAACAGATGAATTTTGAAAGGAATAGCCTTGTGCCTCTTGATGCAGCACAGATAATACAAGAATGCAAACTTGAGGTTTTATTTATATTTACAGCTAAGCTATCAGCTGAAAGTGGGAATCATGTACTGCAAGTCTGGGCAAAGCACAGAAGAGGAAATGTACAATAATGAATCAGCAGGCCAGGCCTTTGAAGAGTTTCTTCAGTTGCTGGGAGAACGGGTTCGACTCAAAGGATTTGAAAAGTATCGTGCCCAGCTAGACACAAAGAGTAAGACTTTTATTCAGAATAATGAAAATAATGAGAGCAAAGCTGTAGTCCTTGGGAAGCACTAGCTGCCCCCTCAGCACAGTACAAAGCTGGAGCCAACTCAGGAAACATTGGACGCCCAGGCCCAGACACAATCACCATCACCATCCTGTACTCCATAATCCCTGCTACCCTGCGTTCTGACCCCAACTGACCATCATGTTCTTATCTCTGCTGCTTAGAAGGATGCCCACCCTGACCCTTCCCAAGGCAGCTACTGGCCAAGAAAGGCCATCTTTCCCAGGCCTTGCAAGGAAACCACCATGTGGAACACTGGGAAGAAACCCTTGTGTGGTCTGCAGCTGTCTCACTGAGGGTTGGGCCCAGCTGGTCAGCAGTGTGAGCAAGATGATGAAGGTCAACTACAGCAGTAGGGGCTATAGAGTGCAGAGTGCCAAAAGGGCAAAATCAGGGGAGATAGGTGGGGGAGTTGAAGCGCCCTGTGGTTATAAGTGTGCCACAGGTTGCCAAGTGCCTGAATTTTGATCATGTGATCATGGGGGGGTGCTGCAATGGCTGTATCTTCGGGAACTGGTTGTATATCCTTTCATTCAGCATCTCCAGAACTTTAAACAATCAGTGAACAAATGAATATAAGTTGAGGACAACCTGTATCTCATTTTCCAAGCAAGGTCTTTTTTTTTACGTTTTCATGTATTAGCTAATTCTCTAGAGATAATCATTAAGGCATTTCCTAAAATGACTTCATAAATCTCACCAAATATATCACTCAAGATATTCTTAACATATACTCATTGTTACTAAATTTAAACGTTGATCCATGCTTAAAAATAAAATGACATATATCTAATAAAATAAATGTGACTTTATAGCTATAAAATGATAACATATTAATCACCCCAAATAAAACTACACGTGTAGTTTGCATTTATTTCCAGTTATCAATGTTCATAAATAAGATAAATTTTAGTTTCCTTTGTCGTGGAAAGCATGGTTCGCTTCTGAGAGTAATTAAAGTTTCTAAAGTCTGAATACCAGAAATATTAACATAGATGCATTGAGATGAAGTATCAGATTCTCATTCCTAGCTTTTATTGCAAAGAGCACAACTTATAAACCTGCTAATGGGTTGAATACTGTATGTGAATTTATCTATGATATTTATGGCATACAGATACGATAATTATCTGTAACACTAATGATAGGATAAAGTAAATCTAAATAAATCATCTCAATTTAAAAAATAGTTTATTGTACAGAACAAGAGCCTAATGTTGAAATGACTCCTGCAAGGACATAACACTAGTTTAGTTTCTATTTTATAATTATAACAGGTAGGCATAAAATGTTTGTTCTGAAAAAGTACTGCAAAAACTTCTGCATTAAAAACTATGTTATATGGTTTCTAGCAAATCCACTTTTGAGTATCTTTTTGGTTTTTCTGGCAACCCTTAGAATTTACAATGTGTTTAAAACATAATATATAAAATTAAAAATAAGTACTACTTCTATTTTATTTTGCTTTAGAATAAATAAATATTACATAGATTTTGTGCTTGGTGAAATGTATCTTCACAATCTTGTGGATTGTGTTATAATAATAAAAAATTAGACTTTATATTATTTATTTACAGCTGATTCAACTGGTACCCACTCTCTTTATACAACATATAAAGAGTATGAAATCATGTTTCATGTTTCTACAATGTTGCCATATACACCCAACAATAAACAACAGGTAGGAACTACTTGAATAATCAGAATATTTAATTGTTTATTTCAGATATTACATTGTTGGCCATCTTGACAAACTAAAATAAATATTGGGGTCTTTTGTATCTTATAATTTATACTGTGATGAAATATTTATACAGAATATTAGAAATATTTTTTTCTGTTTTCAATACATTGAGTGTTTATTATTGATTAGACTGGTTTCATTTGTACTACTGTATTGCAAATTTGAACAGGCAAAAAAAATGGCACTATATTACAAAACTAATTTGTGGATTAAACGAAACAGAGTGTGTACAACTTTTTATTCCAGTGTAGATGTTTTGGAGATTTTTGTTTCCTTTGCAGAAATTGTTTTACTTTAATCACCTAAGGAGAAATTGCTTTATCTCATTTTGGAAAACCATATTTACAGAAATGTAGGATGTTCATCAGTGGTAGGTTGCAGGCGATACGCCCCGGTATGAGCGTATCGGTGCCTGCTGGGAGCACCGGGTACCGGTACGGTGCTCCAGAGGGCCCACCCGCCCGCCCAAGCTCCTTACCTGTATTTGAGCTCTTTGGCGCTTCCACGCATGGAGCGTACGGCACCCGCGTGACGCTCTGCCAAGCAGCTGGAGCATCGCAGAGGCTGCATGCGTGCATGTGGGGGACGCCGGGCCCCGTTGCACCGTACTGGTTGCACCGTGATCCCGAACCCACTACTGATGTTCATGCTATTTAGAATTTTATTTTTATTTTTAAGTTCATATCAATCTAGTGTATTGTACTGTAGGAATAAAATCTGGCGTACATTCCCTTCAGAGTAACACTGTAATAGCACTGACAGAATAGCAACCTTCTCCATGCAGATATCTGCATTAGTAATTGGATACTTTTGTGGGACCTACTGCTCTTTGCAAGGCAAATTATTACCAAGCAAGGCGTCGGGATAATCAGCATATGGTAGATCTAATTTGTTTGCAGACTGTTTATCTGATGGAGCCAGGGTGGGGTTCATATTGCTGTTCCACCATGCTGTGTTACCATAAAAAACTATGAATAAATATGCTGATTCTCCATGGCAGTATTTATGAAACCTCTTGACAGGATATGCTCCAAAATCCATATGTTTTTACTTTCTGCAATGTCCTGTCATATATGCTGTGGCTTCAATCCAAAGTATTTTTAGCAGAGAGAAAGTGATGGAGAAAAAGAGACAAAGAGGCTGTTTTGTGAAATGTTATACAATTGAAAGCAAAAGCCAGAAAATTTATAATTCTTGAAACACAATTTATAAAGCATAGTTTTACAGTAATGCAAATATGTTTGATAAACTGTGGCTTATGCATTGTAGTGAGCCGTAAAAATGCTTTAAGGAGCTTGCACCAACATTAATGGAATATTTAAGTCATCTTTGTCCAGTCACACTTGCCATCTTGACAAAATTGACCCTCCTCTGCTTTGGATGTTTTTGAAATGCTTAAAATGTGGCTAATTATTATTTGCACCGAACTGGGAAAAATGCTTATTTTACAGATACATATTTGAATGTTGAAAAAGTTTTGTGGTGGATTAAACTTTGTTCACATCTAATAGTTTGGATTTCATGTTAATTCTATCAAACATATATCTTTTTTGCAAATATAATTTTCTCCTAAAAAATATTTTTGGCAATATAGCCTGAATTGAAAAGAAGAAAAAATAATAAAATTAAATTGATTGGTTTGCCAAAATTAAATAATAATTTTAATATATTGAAAAATATTGCCTAAATTTTAAAAATTGGCATTTTGTAAAGAATATCATCAGATAGATAAACGGCACAATAACAATTTTTTTATTGTTCTAAATTTAATTTTAGAAACAAAATCTATGGAAAGACATTTCTTTGCATTAAGGTAGATCTCTAATGGTTGTTATGGAAAGTGCAAGTACTAATTTATTTTAACAATTTATATTGATAAATTCTTCATTAACTTAATTGTTTTAGGAACAGTTTTTAAAAAACATTAGGTGTGTTTACATTTTAAAACATGAACTAATGGGGAAAATAATTACATTCTATAACCATATTAATGTCTTTAATTCTCCTGGGTTTCTTGTCTTCATGATCAAAGTTGTTAAGAAAACGACACATTGGGAATGATATCGTGACAATAGTTTTCCAAGAACCTGGAGCCGAATCATTCAGCCCAAAGAATATTCGTTCTCACTTTCAACACGTTTTTGTGATTGTCCGAGTGCACAATCCTTGTACTGACAATGTTTGTTACAGGTAACTATTACAGTGTTTATGATGGTTTTCCATGACAGAAGATAACTTTTTATCTCTAAACCACTCAGAATCATGTAGGTAGTGAGATGGGTGGCACCTATATTTGATAAGTAAATAAAATAACAACAGGTAGTCCTTGTTGACATTTGAGCCCAAAATTTCCACTCCTAAGAAAGGCAGTTGCTAAGTGAGTTGTGTATCATTTTATTACCTTTTCTGCAACAGTTGCTAAATGTATCGCTACAGTTGTCAGGTCAATCATGCAGTCATTAAGCAAATCCCTTTGACTTTGCTTGACAAGCTGGCTTCCCCCTTCGACTTTGCTTGGCAGCTGGCTGGGAAGGTTACAAATGTTGATCATATGACTCCAGAACAGTGCAACTGTAATAAATACCTGCCTGTTGCCAAGCACCCAAATTTTGATCATGTGACCATGGGGATGCTGCAACAGTCATAAGTGTGAAAAACGGTCATGTCACTTTTTTCAGCACTGTTGTAACTTTGAATAGTCACTAAACAAATGGCTTTAAGTTGAGAACTACTTGCATTAAGTTGCAATATTCGATTAGAACATTTTCCTATGTATTTTATTATTTCTCAGTAAAATGTTTTAGATGCAATTAGAAGAAAATGAAAATCTGAGAATTGTTTAGTTATTTTTCCTATCAAAAATAATTATATGTGAGTTAAATAGTTTGGAACTAGTGATAGTGACTTTGCAGAGCAAAATGAAAACCAAATGTATCTTATATATTAGATTTGTAGTGGTTGTCCCACAATGTTTATATGCAATGGAATTTCTTTTGAATGCACATTTAGTAAGCAGAATATATGTTTCTGAAAGATGCTTATTATATTGCTTTCTCTGGAAAATATCCAAGACATATAAATGAAATGTTTCAACATTAGTGATTGGGAAATAAAATACTGAGGATATATTTCTCTTTAATGTATTAGAAATACAAATATATATTAGTTGTTAAATGTGTTTCTATATAAAGTAATAGTAGCAAAAAAAAGATATTTCAGAAATATTTAATTAACAGTTAACTGTTATTAACTGTTGCGTGGAGAACTTAAGTGGGTAAGACTCTTGAAATGGAAAGAAGAGATTACAATTATATTTTCTGTTTGGGTGATAGGGCTTAAACAATAATGTTAGGTCACTGTGATCTCATTGTAGGTAATCTCCATAAATATAATTAGTATTCGTTCTTGATAAACATATTTCATAGTCTTACTGCCTTCCCATTCTTCCCCTTCCTCTTTTGATCCTGCCTTAATAAAATCAGAATCTACATCATTTGCAACACTCTTGTCTCCCTAATATAATAATAAAAAATGGAGATAATGTCAATTTTTTGGACCATTGTTTGGGATAAGTAGGACACCAGTGGCATCTATCAATATATATTTTGGACTGGTGGGGAGCAGGGAGTTGAGAGGAAAGCAACAGATCTATGGTGGGAGGGGTGATGTAATATCAACCGAAAGATGTTGTCAGATTCTCAAAATACAAGAGAGAAGTGAGTATGGCATGGACTCTTCTGTTGACTCTGACTTAAAACAAAATTTGAGCTATAGAAACCCTTTGTCACTCAAGCCAGTAGCATTTTCACAAATTCCAATGTAAAAAGGCTGGTGGGAAAAAAAAAAGGGGGGGGGGGTTGGCTCCTGCTAAATCACTAGTATAATGCTTCACCTGCTTTAATATTCTATTCAGGTTCTACTGTTTTACATTTTTTTAAAAAAAACAATGATTTGCATTATTGCACTTTCCATATAATTCTGGCTTCCGCCAATATATTCATCTATTTTACTCCTCTGCTTCTTTTCTCTTTGGTTAAGGAGCAATAAAAGTAGCCCTCCCAGTAAGCCTTTAAAAATAATCTCTTTACTAAGCAGCAAGTGCTTGTTTCTTTGTAACTCTGGGAATAGTTAAACATTTGAGCAATTCAAGGTATTTCTTTTATGTTTTCAGGACATGTGGAGGTGGTTGTTAACATATATTGTAGAGAGCAGAATAAAAAAAAATGAATTTTGCAAATTGTTAATGTTTGAATGCTTTATTGCCAAGTAACTTCACTTGAAAAATGTAGTTCATCTTTTGTAGGTTTGGAAAAAAATAAAAATGCGTATAAAATGCTATTGACAATACATATATTTATCTTATGTAAACGTATCACATGCAAAGGAAAAAGCAATAATAGTAATTGATATGGTGTACTCAAATAGGTGTACGGTATATTGAAGAAATTTTAAGAAATAGTCTAAACAATCAGCATGTAAAAAAAAATGTCATGAGGCACCCTGCAGTTGTGATAGAGTATCCTCTTTGTAGAACTGGACTGTATAAAGACAACAAAATATATAGCGCATTGAAATCTATGATATCTCTGCATATTGTTTTAAATCACATTTGTATGTATTTTTGCAGTGTTGCTGTGACAAGATCGAGAGATGTGCCCTCATTTGGACCTCCAATTCCTAAAGGCATCACCTTTCCTAAATCAAATGTATTCAGGGACTTCTTACTGGCCAAAGTGATCAATGCTGAGAATGCAGCTCATAAATCAGAAAAATTCCGTGCTATGGCTACTAGAACCCGTCAGGAATACTTGAAAGATTTGGCAGAGAAGAATGTGACAAATACACCCATTGATCCTTCTGGCAAATTCCCTTTTATCTCACTTGCTTCTAAGAAGAAGGAGAAATCTAAACCTCATCCAGGAGTAGAACTCCATAGCTCTGGCGCTGTTATCTGGATTCTCCATGCTAAAGACTATAGCAAGGGTTTCGATATAGATTGTCTTTTGGGCATTTCTAATGAATTTGTTGTTGTGATTGAACAAGATACAAAAAGTGTTGTATTCAATTGTTCCTGCAAAGATGTAATAGGGTGGACTTCAACAGATACAAGTGTCAAAATTTTCTATGAAAGAGGAGAATGTGTTTCTGTGGAAAGCTTCAAAAACCCTGAAGATATCAAGGAGATTGTAAAAAGACTAGAGGTTAGAATTCCTTATTTTTCCCTTACCTTCCTTCCTCAAGCATAAATACATATAGAAATGCTTTAATTTCTTCTTTGGATCTGTGCAACAAACTAGCAAAATAAAATGGATGTAGGAGATGACCAGGGGTCAAATGCATTAGTTTGGAATCTCTATGTCCCTGTAAGAGACCTAAATCAAGCTCCCTTGAAGTCCCTTGACTCTTATCTGGCACCAATTCATCTTGACTGTTAGTAAATCAGACTTTTGTGCAAATGGGCATGAAACAAACTTGTAGTACTTTTGAACTCTATCCTGGTTCCTGATTTCTTGTACCTGACAATGTTCCACCCACTTGCTAGGTTATTTTTCAAATCCTTGTCCTCCCAGTCAGAGCAATAAAATGCCTTGTAGCTTATTTATCTACTTTTTAAGGTCTGGATAGTGTATTTATTATATTAACATTTACACTTTAGCTGCAGAAATGTTATTTAGGAAATCAAAACAGTATATTCCATGTTGTGAGAAAAGACTTAATATTTTTCAACA
This sequence comes from Natrix helvetica, assembly GCF_964273705.1. Lineage (NCBI taxonomy): Eukaryota > Metazoa > Chordata > Lepidosauria > Squamata > Natricidae > Natrix > Natrix helvetica. The sequence goes on along the minus strand of NC_138548.1, from coordinate 74,674,011 downwards.
TTCCAAAATATTATTATCTTTTAGGAACAGGACTTAAAATAGTAAAACAAAAGTTCCATACCAAGATTTTACTGAATTATAAAGAATGTCAAGTCAATATAAGATTTAATAATTAAATGACTTTTGTCAATTTGTAAATGAATATTAGCCTATACTTCCTCTATTCCTATAGGTATTGTTTCATAAATTAACTACACTTAAAGTTTTTGTAACATTCATAATTTTCAGCTAGCACTGGAATACAACTAGTCATTTTTACAAGATCAAACTAAGCCGGGGATTATTACTCAGTAGTAATCCAACTGTCTTCCTCAGAGGTATATAGTATAATTGCTGTATGAATAAGGAATGACTATATCTACCTTGCTTCATGCTCTGTTTTAACAATCTAGCCTATTTATTTGTGTCTCCTACTGAATTACATTTCATTGTACTAAACTGTTCCCATTACATCTCCACATCTCTATCTTGCAATTCTCAGCTCGTGACCAAGGGATGTGAGTCAGTAGAAATGACTTTACGACGGAATGGATTGGGTCAGCTTGGCTTTCATGTGAACTATGAAGGAATTGTGGCAGATGTTGAACCATATGGCTATGCTTGGCAAGCAGGATTACGACAAGGCAGCAGATTAGTGGAAATTTGCACTGTGGCTGTCGCTACCCTAAGCCATGAGCAAATGATTGATCTCCTGAGAACTTCAGTTACTGTGAAGGTTGTCATTATCCCACCTCATGAAGATTGTACTCCACGAAGGTATTTGGCAACCAATGAATTGATTAATATATATCACTGATTAAAAGAGAAACAGCTTGAAGTGGTAGTTAAAGAATCAAGCTACAAACCAGGTGACTGTAAGACCTAGTCCCATTTTAGGTACCAGCCAGGTGAACTTCAGCCAATCACTCTCAGCCCTAGAAAATAGGAATGTGTCTATTACATGTTATTATATTGTTATCTATTATGCGTCTTTTATCGATGTGTCTGTTATCTTTGTCTGTGTATCCTATCTAGAGGTATGACCATTTGAAGTTACGACAGCCTCAGAAAGGATGCTATAAAGTCCATATGAAACACTCATAGTCATCATAAAGGTCCCTCCGCCATCAGTTACATGATCAAAGTTGGACAGTTGGCAGCCTGTTCATACTTACAATTGGTTACCAAGCACCCTATGACCATGTGATCATGATTTGTAATTTCTGTTGGTTTCCCCAGAAAATCAATGGGTAAGATGGCTGGGAACATTATAAGCTGTTGCTGCTTGCCCATAGTATTCCCTCTTGTTGCTGGCTTAAAGAGCTGCCTGCCAAGGGAGACCAAACTCCTTTGGCAGGGTAGAGACCCAGAATGGAGGTACATTACTGTATCCATTGAAGGGAGTCCCTTCTGCACATGAAAGGGGGCTGAATGTCTTTGGCAGAGTGGATCTGAGGAGCTGTACTTTGTTCTTGCACCCCGCCAAAAGCATTCCATTCCATGCACGGAGGAGAACTGGTGTAAAAAAATGCAGTTTAAATCTTGATGATTTGCATTCCATGTCTTCACGCCGCAGAACGAGTTCCCTTCTGTACATGGATGGGAACTGATATCCTTCGTCAGGTAGCTCTTTCAACCAGCCCCTCGAGCTGAGAAGGAGCTGAAATTTAAGCAGATGTGAGAGGAAGACCCAGATCAATACAATAATACAATACAATAGTAGAGTTGGAAGGGACCTTGGAGGTCTTCTAGTCCAACCCCCTGCCTAGGCAGGAAACCCTATACCGTTTCAGACAAATAGCTATCCAACATCTTCTTAAAGACTTCCAGTGTTGGGGCATTCACAACTTCTGGAGGCAAGCTGTTCCACTGATTAATTGTTCTCACTGTCAGGAAATTTCTCCTCAGTTCTAAGTTGCTTCTCTCCTTGATTAGTTTCCACCCATTGCTTCTTGTTCTACCCTCAGGTGCTTTGGAGAATAGTTTGACTCCCTCTTCCTTGTGGCAACCTCTGAGATATTGGAACACTGCTATCATGTCTCCCCTAGTCCTTCTTTCTCTTAAGCTAAACATACCCAGTTCCTGCAACCGTTCTTCATATGTTTTAGTCTCCAGTCCCCTAATCATCTTTGTTGCTCTTCTCTGCACTCTTTCTAAAGTCTCCACATCTTTTTTACATCGTGGCGACCAGAACTGAATGCAGTATACCAAGTGTGGCCTTACCAAGGCATTATAAAGTGGTATTAACACTTCACGTGATCTTGATTCTATCCCTCTGTTGATGCAGCCTAGAACTGTGTTGGCTTTTTTGGCAGCTGCTGCACACTGCTGGCTCATATTTAAATGGTTGTCCACTAGGACTCCAAGATCCCTTTCACAGTTACTACTACTGAGCAAGGTATCACCTATACTGTACCTGTGCATTCCGTTTTTGTTGCCTAAATGTAGAACCTTACTCTTTTCACCATTGAATTTCATTTTATTAGATAGTGCCCAATGTTCAAGTTTGTCAAGATCCTTCTGTATTTTAAGCCTGTCTTCTGGAGTGTTGGCTATTCCTGCCAGCTTGGTATCATCTGCAAATTTGATGAGTTCCCCATTTATTCCCTCATCCAAATCATTGATGAAGATGTTGAAGAGTACTGGGCCTAAAACAGAGCCTTGGGGTACTCCACTGCATACTTCCCTCCATGTAGATGCAGTTCCATTGAGAACTACACGTTGAGTGCGGTTGGTCAGCCAGTTACAAATCCATCTGGTGGTGATGCTGTCTAACCCACATTCTTCTACTTTATCTAGTAGTAGGTTATGGTCTACCTTATCTAAAGCCTTACTGAAGTCCAAGTAAACTATATCAACGGCATTCCTCTGGTCCACTAATTTTGTCACATTATCAAAGAATGCAATAAGATTAGTCTGGCATGATCTGTTTTTGACAAATCCATGTTGGCTTTTGGCTATTACTTTGTTTGCTTCTAGGTGTTCGCAAATTCGTTGCTTGATTATTTTTTCCAGAATCTTTCCTGGTATTGAGGTTAGGCTGATAGGTCTGTAGTTTCCTGGATCTAATTTTTTCCCTTTTTTGAAGATGGGAACCACATCAGCTCTTTTCCAGTCCTCTGGTAGTTCCCCGGTGTTCCAGGATCTCTGAAAGATATAATTCAGTGGTTCTGAGATCTCGTCTGCTAGTTCCTTCAGAACTCTGGGGTGTAATCCATCCGGTCCTGGTGATTTGAACTCGTCTAGGGTAGACAGGTGCTCACTTACCATTTTCTTCCCTATTTCAATTTGTGTTCCTAATTTTGTGGTGCTGCTTTTGATAGGTTGGACTGTTTTATCCCTTTGTGTAAAGACAGATGCAAAACATGAGTTAAATAGTTCTGCTTTCTCCCTGTTGCTTGTCACCTTCTTGCCACTTTCTCCTAGCAATGGACCAATTGTTTCCTTAACTTTTTTCTTGTTTTTAACATGTTGGAAGAAGCTTTTTTTGTTAATTTTTACTTTTGTGGCAAGCCTTTCTTCATTGTGAGCCTTAGCTTTCCTCACTTCATCTTTACAGGCTCGGGCTATTTGCTGATACTCTGCCTTAGTTATGTCCCCCTCCTTCCACTTTTTATACTTACTTTTTTTGTCTTTCAGTTTGTCAGATAGTTGTTTATGCAGCCATGCTGGTTTCTTTTGGGAGCTGTTATTTTTCTTCTTCATTGGTATTGTGTTAGACTGGGCTTTTGTAATCTCATTTTTCAAAATTTCCGAAGCTTCTTGAGTTGTTTTCCCCTCGAGGATTCTCATCCATGGAATTTTTCCCAAGCTCTCTCTAAGTTTATTGAAATTAGCTTTCTTAAAGTCCAAGACTCTAGTTTGACTTTGTTCTACTACTTGTGTTTGGATAATGTTGAATTCCAATATTGCATGGTCACTTGCCCCCAGGGTTCCTATGGCTTCAACACCTTCTATCATTTCCTCTCTGTTAGTGAGAATTAAGTCCAGTATGGCTGATCCCCTTGTTTCCTTCTCTACTTTTTGGAAAACAAAGTTGTCTGCTAGGTTTGTTAGGAACCTGTTGGATCTTCCACTTGGTGCAGAGTTTGTTTCCCAGTTGATGTCAGGGTAGTTAAAATCTCCCATTACTATTGTGGTGTGCTTCCTACATACCTTAGTTAGCTGACTAGCAAAAAGTTCATCTTCTTCCTCTGCTTGGTTGGGTGGCCTGTAGTATAGACCTATGGCAATGTCATTTCCCCCACAACCTTTAATATTGACCCAAATGCATTCAAGATAGTTCTCATTATTGTTGTGCTCTATTTCTGTAGAGACGTAGTTATTTCTTATATATAATGCAACTCCACCTCCTCTTTTATTTGGTCTATTTCTTTTAAATAATTTAAATCCTTCTAGCTGTATGTTCCATTTGTCAGTTTCATCCCACCAAGTTTCTGTAATGGCAATAATATCATATCTGCCCTCTTTTACTTGAATTTCTAATTCTCCCTGTTTATTCCTCATACTCTGTGCATTGGTATATAGACATTTGAGTCCATTTTGATTGACCTTGTGTTTACTGTCTACATAACCTGTGTTATGCCTGACTGCCCCTATTTTCTTGCCACTTGTGTGATTCATGCACATGGTATGGCAATCACTATTACATGCTTGGTTTTGCTTGACAGCAGGAGTGATAATCTTACCCACACACACATCTATGTTACATGCATTTATAACCCTATGAATTTTAGTTTGCTGGGGACAGAGATGTTCTGTATCTATTAATTCTCTGTCCCTGCTCTTCAGTTTAAATGTTTATCAAGAAAATCTGTGAATTTAATGCCAAGTAACTCAGTCCCTTTCTTGGATGGGTGCAACCCATCTCTTTTGTACAGTTTTTCATTGGACCAACTACAGGCTTCATGACTAATAAAACCAAAGCCTTCCCTTTTACACCACTCCTTTAGCCAAACATTAAACTCTGCTACACGCTGGCCCTTCCCTTTTTGTTCCTTATATACAGGTAAAACCTCTGAAAAGATAAGCCTACAACCTATACTATTAAGTTCATACCCCAAGTTCTGGAAATCATTCTGCACAGAAAGTACATCTTTCTGGGATAGATCATTAGTGCCAAGATGTATAATAGCATCAACGTCACAGTCCTTACTTGCATTCTTGACTATCTTAAGAATACGCCTCTTGTCTCTGCTGGCAGTAGCACCTGGCAGACACCTGACCTCTTTTAAAACCTCCATATCCTCTCCTAAATTAACATCTCTTATGATTGAATCACTAACCAGAAGGTGACTTCTCTTTTTACATACCTTGATCTTCTTCTGCGACTGATGTGTGATACATGGTTCCCCTTTTCGCCTTTCCGAAGAAAGTTCTTCGTTTTGGACCACGATCCCCTGCTTATTTGAGTCATCATTATCACAACTGCCTTGACCTATCTCTTTAGTGTCCCCATTAAGGTCAGCAAGGGCACTATATCTGTTTTGCTGGGTCACAGCAAAAGCTTTGTGTTTATGGTTCACAGCTCTCAACCTGCCAGATCCCACAGTTGTCCAGACAGCTCTTCTCCTGCAAGATCTTTGTGGTAGAGGGGACTGATAGTGTGGCTTCGCCATAGAGTGGAATGGCTGACGTAGACACCTAGTTTCTGCTTGGAGAGCACAGATTACAGATTCTAGATAGGTAATCTGCCTATGTAGACTCGTAATTTGTTTACAAAGGGGACAGTATCCAAATTTGAAAAGAGTACTGCGAAAGACAGGTGCAAAACAGCTATTACATTGAACTAAGCCAGTCATTTTGAAATAAATAAAATCACAATCTCAAACACACTAATCCAGAATGTATTATTGCTATTTTGGTTTATAGATATATGATTCCCCCACCTCAGTGTCTTTGTCTCTGTGACTCACCCCGCCTTCTCTCCAGCAGCTCCAATCCTAGTTTCAGGAAGGTTCAAATGATATGGAGTTTAAGGGCCCCCACCTCAGTGTCTTTGTCTCTGTGACTCACCCCGCCTTCTCTCCAGCAGCTCCAATCCTAGCTTCAGGAAGGTTCAAATGATATGGAGTTTAAGGGCCCCCACCTCAGTGTCTTTGTCTCTGTGACTCACCCCGCCTTCTCTCCAGCAGCTCCAATCCTAGCTTCAGGAAGGTTCAAATGATATGGAGTTTAAGGGCCCCCACCTCAGTGTCTTTGTCTCTGTGACTCACCCCACCTTCTCTCCAGCAGCTCCAATCCTAGCTTCAGGAAGGTTCAAATGATCAGGCTCGATCAAGTGTCTCTCTGCTCAGGGGATGAAAATCCTGCTTGGATTTTGGTAGGAAGGATTTTCAGTTCTTGAGTGGAGAGGCAGTGTAATAAATTAAGAGGCATGAGATATTTGGGTGACCTGGCACAGACCATACATAAATGTCTCTCCCTCAGGAGTTGAAAATCCTGCTTGGATTTTGGCAGCTTTGCACTCCTAAGCAGAGCCTTCAAGAGTCCCCTCACTCCTATAAAGGTGTCCCATGCTTCTTACCTGGACTCTGTCCATTTTACAATATAACCCGATCAGTGATTGCTCAACAAGTGCAACCAGGAGTGCCAGGATTGTGATCACTGAATAAAGCAGTCACATGGGCAGTCATGTGACAATTTGATTAACAACCATTTCACTCAACAACCGAGATTCTGGTCCTGCAGAATTGTGATTGCATTATCTCCATGTGACTATGTATCAGCTCTCTATCTCTATATGTCTATATATGAGTCATCAACAGGCACGTAGACATACACATTTACACACCTTTCATAAGAGACAATAAAAAGCACAAAAGAAAATAAAAAAAGACCAGAACACATCCTCCAGAACCCAATGTCCAGATAAACGGATTAACATGAGACAATCAAGCAGAAAACAATACTTCTATTAAGGAACTTCCCAAAAGAATATCAAACCTCCACCAAGACTGATAGGGCAAGTACTGTGTATAAAAGGGAACTAAGCTCCACAATCACCAGCACTGATGATGTCACCTAGATAGGTAATGAAACAACTGCGAACAAGCTCAGAGAGCCTCAAGGACTTCACAATTCAAACCTGAGCTACATATATTTTCTTCTGTTGGAAATAGTATGTGTTATTTTAGAATTCAGTATTACAAGGTTCAAGTGTCACTTTTTCACTGAATTTTGAATGTTTGGTGTTAATTCTTTATTCAGTTTCTTAAGACTTACTTTTGGATATAGATTAAAATGTGTGCATTCTTCAATAAGCAGAGAAGATGTTTCACTTCCTAGAATCTAATGGTTTTCACTTCCTAGAAAACCATTAGATTAAACTGAGAAATTGGAAGTGATACCAGATTTCCCCAAAAATAAGACAGGGGTCTTATTTTCTTTTGACCCCTGAAATAAGCACTTGGCCTTATCTTCAGGGAGGTCTTAATTATTTTTGAGGTGCAGGAGGCGGCGAGCATGGTCACCTCATGGCTGCTGCTGTGTTGCAATATTTTCAGGGAGGGCATATTTTCGAGGGAGGCTTATTGTCGGGGAAACAGGGTAGTAGTTTTTAATGATGCCATCTTCCTATATGCATCTTCATAGGATGGGGCAGGAGGAGAAATGTTTAAACATATCTTGTGACTCAAACTGTGTCCCTTTTGCACTTGCACTGTGATATTGGGTACAACGGATAAGGCTTGCATTGTGATGACCAACATATATTTTGTCATTCTGAAAAAAAACATGGTTTGCTGCAGACATCCCAAAAATACAAGCTACAAGTATTACACTTGAAGCTAACTTGCAGCATTCTATGAGTTTCATACATGTACTTATATTTCAGATTTTCTCATTGCTGTTTTATAACAAAACAATGCATTGCACATGTTTCTCTGTATTTTACACTTTGTTTAACGTTACTTTTTAATCTTTCAGAAGTTTTTCGGAAATTCATCGCATGCCAGTAATGGAATACAAAATGAATGATGGCGGAGTTCCATACGAGCTCAAATTCCCATTCAGAAATAATAACAAGTGGCAGAGAAATGCTAACAAGGGACAATCATCTCATGTTCAGCAAATGCCATCACAGATGCAAAGTCCAATTACCACTAGAGTTGCCTCAGGGAAAGGTGAAGGGAAAATGCCTCCTCCTGATCGGGCCGCCAACATTCCACGTAGTATTTCTAGTGATGGCCGTCCGCTGGAGAGTAGAAGGTATGATTCTAACTTTGGAGTCTTCTTTTCAAGTGCAACATTTTTAAATCCAAAATACTCAACAAGTCCACAACAAATGGCCACAATTGGGACCACATTTTCCACTGCTAAGGTTATCAAGTGAGTTGCATCCAATTTTACAACTTTATTTGCCATGGTTGTTAAACAAATCACTGAAGTTCTTAAGTTAATTATGCTGTCATTAAGCAATGGCTCCCCCCCCCCCAAAAAAAAAAATTGACTTTGCTTGTTGGAAGCTGGCTGGGAAGGAGTTCACATAAGACGATGCAGCCTTTGTAAATACATGCTGGTTGCTAAGTGCCTGAATTTTGATAAGTGACCGTGATGATTCTTCAATGGTTGTAAGTACAAGGACTGATTGTAGATTTTTTTTTCACTTCAAACAGTCACTAAATGGTTTTAAGTCAAGGACTACTTGTATAAAGGGAGTGTTAAATAGATAGTTCTTAAAAGCAAATAGTCACAAAGCTATCTCTTCATTTTTAATCAGACCAATATTTGGAATCTTTTTAAAAGGCATTAAATTAACTGAATAATTATATTTGTATTCTTTAAATAATTCTTGTTCTAATTACGACTTATTCTCAATTACATTTTGGAGAAAATGTAATTGTTTGACTTACTTTTTGCCTCTGATCTTCCTAAGGTCTTCTCTCCCAGATCTTCCCTACCCAGGCCCACTGCGACTGTCTTCAGCTTCAGGTGTGGCATGTCCATTTGCCCAATCTCTGAGAATAAAACTAGGTTATTTACTTTAGCACCCATAAAGCACCCATTTTGGACCTTATTTTAGAATTCACTTTTTCAATAGAAGAAAATGTATAAAATCTCTGGAGCATGTGTTCTTTCATTTCTTCTATTCACAGTTAGTTTAACATGTAAAAAAAAAGTGAATGTGTTTATTCATTCCATATCTTTCTAAAATTGACATAACATAAAGAAAGTATAATTTGAAACTTGTTAGTATTTCTTCAGTCCTCCAGATGTAAAAATAAATAAGGGAGAAAGGTCAAGCCAATATAGTGAGTTAGTTTTTATATTTGTTTATAATAATTTAGTGTTTGGTGTTCATTTTTTATATGTATTATGAACTGAACCTTTAGAAAGGTTGTCTAAACATATGAGTGTTAATTCCAATTCTTATGATACTGAAGTACACAATCATATATTTTGGTTGTCATAAGTTCTGTCAAAATTCAGCAAAATTGGGCTCATCATTTTGATATGACAGATTGTCTCTCCAACCACTATTCTTACTTTTTAAAAGAATAGACCTTAGAGTTAAAAATAATAACTATTTTTTTAAAAAAGATCTATGTCAAATGATATAACGGCAAATACATTTCATGGTAATTTCTTCTTCTGAAGGCTAGTAGATTATGGTTCACTTATTGCTCCATGGATCGTTTACTTGTTTTTCATGTGTACTAGAAATGTTGGCAGTTTATAGTTAGTTATAATTTGGTTGGTTGACTGATTTAACTTATGATAACAAAGTGATTAAGTGGGAATGATATCCGCTACAGTGTTAGTTAGGAATAGACAGTACTGAAGAAAAAAAATGAAATCAATAATGCTTTGTACTAGTGGAAAATACTTAGGTTTGCCAAGGTACGCATTTGTTTTTGTCAGTGTACAAATTTTGGGGAAACAGAGGCTAATGAGACATAACATATGTAGTTACAGAATATGTAAAAAAACTGAAAATAAAGTCACTACATATATAAGAGAGTTGAAGAATGTCCAGTCACCAAGAAAGAGTAACAACAGTTGACCAGACAGTAGTGATACTGTTAAGGAACAAGCACAAAAGATGTTACGTAATCAGCAAATGACAAAGCTCAGAGAGCACCAAGGGCTCTGAAGTAAAAGCTTAAATAAGCTTAGGTTAAAGGAAAACCCAAATAAAATAATCAGTATATCTGCTATTCATTGAAAATGGTAAAATGTTAGCAGGAAAAAAACAGACCAACTCAGCTCAGAATTTCAGAACAGAATAGAGCTGGAAGGGACATTGGAAATTTTCTAGTCCAACCCTCTGCTCAAGCAGGAGACTCTATACTATTTCAGAAAGGTGACTGTACAGTCTTTTCTTAACCCAACCCCCCAACCCCTCCAGGACAAAAGGAAAAACAGAACCTTGAATAAATTGCAGTCAGCAGTGGCTAAAAATTGGCAAATTAAGAGCATGTGGGCTGATCGGATTAGGGTTCTTAGCTTCAGTTGTAGACTGCATATCCATCTTCCTATCCCATGAATCCATCTTCCTTCCTTTCTCTACCTTTACTTAATATCTAACAATGTCCTTTGCTCCAATGGTAGCATAAGGAGTCGTAGTAAAAGAAAGGCTCCAGGAAGATTGGGTAGCAGGCCAACACACAGGTCACGTGAAGTACAGTGAGTCAGAGGACTAAGGACTCAAGTCTTACTCTATTCACCCAGTAAGACTTCTGGATTCATTCTTGACTGAAATCAGGAATAACCAAAATGTTCAGTTCTTGCCAAATTATAGTTCATCCTGAACTGTTTGACAGAATTTCTGAGCTGCAATTTGATAGTACTTAAAAGTTTGCGAACTGTTTTGAATTTTTAATATTTCTGTATAAACATGATCTAAAAGATCTGTTTTCCAGATAAGAATCATTTTCCTCGATAATTACATGAACAAGAATTGTGTTTTTGATTCATTGGTTTAATTGAGTTCTCTTTATTTAGTGTCAGAATCTATGTGGAGAACAGACTGTGCTTTAAATCGTATTTATGCAGAAATAATAATTCAAAAGGGTTCACAAAGTGGGAAACCACTTTTAAGCATCACTATGTTTTGAAACAAAACAACATTTTTCCAAAAGGGACATCATATTGCACACTAAGCAATCTGACCTCAATGCTGGGGAACATTCTACAATAGAGGTGTGAAACTCACGACACAGTGGTGTCACATGATGTATCAGGGCTTTTTTCCGCTAAACCAGGCATGGGCATGGACAGCACAAGATGCATCCGGCCCGTGGGCCGGGAGTTTGACAGCCCTATTCCTCAGGATCAAAAAATTGATCCGTAGACATATTGAAAGCAATGAAGCAAATACCAATAGGCAGTGCGTATTTGTCAAGAATGAATCTTGCTGAGATTAATCTTATTTCATTTTCTGATCAGGCAACTTCCTTAAGAAATCAGAGTTTACTGAATGAATGAACAGGAAAAGCAAACAGAAGTTTGGCAGGGGAATAAGCTGAGCAGAGGAAAGAGGCAGAAAAGAGAACAAGAATCAAGAAGATGGAAAGTCTAATAAATAATTGCCGCTTCTTATAACTGCTGCTCTATTGTATTGTGTAAAAAATATAACACTGTGGATTTGGAAGGAATGTCTAATTTAATTTTCTACCGTATTCAGGAAAAGCAGTTACATAAACCATGAGAAATAGTTGCCCAGCCTCTTAAAAATTTCAAAGATGGAGAATTTACAACCTCTATAATTTGACTATTCTGCTGGTATACACATCTTATCATTTAGAAATGAAATGCATGATTGGAGCATTGGTTGTTGGTAATTTAGTTGAGGCAGCTTTGGGGACATATAAGACACAGAGAGAATAAACAAACAGGAGATTGATAGCAAAGTCCAAGGATGAGAGAGTTATTTTTGTTGTTTTGTTTATCAGAGGAACATAATAGAGGAAACCTGTTCTTGCAAACTATAAGAGACATGTCCATGTTTGTTTTTCTTTCCAATGATAACATAAGCTATTTATGTAACCGTCAAACTGTTATCCTGAAAGGGAAGGTGACGGATATAAAGGCAAAAATGCCCATCGAGCTTATTAAGAAAGATGAGAGTTACTTGAATTAGAAAGAGGAAGCTTTTGGAGGTAGAGTGGGAGCAAGGAACCTCTAGAAGATAAGAAAAAGTCATGTGGAGGAATGTGAGAGAAAGGCCCAAGCCTGTAAAGAAGAGCTTTTATACTGATTGTGATCTCTGAAAAAATCATGAAACTGGATCTCTGAAAAATCATGAAAGAGGATTGGAGAAAAGGCAAAGTTATTCTTATTTTCAGAAAGGGGGATAAAGAGGACCCAGAGAACTACAGGCCAATTATCTTAATGTCAATAATGAGCCACATTTTAGAATGCTTTATTAAGCAGTTTGTGAGCTTTTCCAAAACAATGTATTGCTTTGCAAGAGCCAGCATGGGTTTATCAAGAATAATTCTCGCCCAAACAATATGATATCTGGTTGACCACAGAAATGTGGTGGATAAAGGGCACCTTGATTTTAAAGTATTAATTAGCATTGCTCCCTACACCACGCCAGGATTTTAGCAGAGATGATGGCAAAATGTGAACTAAATTATGCTACCGCTAGATGAGTAGAGGTGGTTTAAACAATAATATCTAATCCATATACATCTGTGGCTCTATGTCAAAATAGAAGAAAGTATGAGTCTCGTGTTTTTTCATATTTGTAGATTACACAAAAATGTAGGATTTTATCAAATTTCAGGAGGACGTTAAGCTGTAGCAATAAGCGTAAATCAGCAAGATGAATTTCAACAAGGACAGATGCAGAGCCCTACACTCAAATAGGGGGAAAAATCAAAACTGAACAATAGAATATAGGGGTGGTGAAGAACAGTAATGGCAGCAATATGCAGAAAAGGGATCACAAACTGCAAATCTGCAAGAAAAACAAATATACTGCATTAGGAGATGGTGAATTCTCCCTTGCTGTAAATGTTTAAATGGGTGGGATGGCCAACTTTTGAGGATGCTATGATAGCAGATTCCTGCAGTTACATGGATTCCAACCTCTTACATTCTGTAATTATTTATGTTTCGTTATACTGTACAAGTAAAACATGAGCCTTGTGGCTTCCAGCTAAACATGCCATAAAAGCACTAAATTGATAGTCTACTCCTTTGGAAATATTGCTTGATACTTTGTTAACTCACTTCTGTTCATACTGTTATCCAGCTAATTTTGTAATTTAATTCAAGAAACATGGAGATTTGGGGGAAATCAGCAATATTATACTGTGGAGGCAGAGGCAGAGATCAAAAGCATTCTGCCAACCCAGAAGCAACAACAGATGTAAACTTTTTAAGAAATCCAAGCAGAGGATTTGCAAGAAATATATAAAACCTCAGCATGAAGTGCAGAATATTTTTTTTGGGTATAAGTATATTTGTCCTACTTTTAAAAACTTTTTTTAATGCAAAAGCCCAGAGCCTGGTTTCACTTAATATATAGACCCCAAGCTGGAAAAATGATCTAAGCTGACTCGTTTCCATTTATTGAATCTCACACTTGCTGAAATTGTAACCTTGCCTCAACACACTGTCAAAATTCATTCTTTTGCAGCTAATATTGTAAAGAAAATATTTGAGACTAAATCTCCAGTGACTTATCCATGGCTTAAGTACCGATTTGAACAAAATTACCCAATACATCAGGAGATACCAGTTGCATTTGGTCTATTTATTTATTTGTTGTGCTTAGTAGCATTTAAACATTTTTTTAAAAAAGTTAGGTTTTCCTATCTGTATTAGCTAATTTAATAGTGGCTATTTACTTACTGAAACCACCTAGAATTGTATCAGGGCTCACTTCCATATTGGTATTTTCACAAAATCATTAAGAGAATTTGCCAGAAGAAAATAAAATGAACCATTTTAAATAACTTTAACCAACCCTAATTAAAAGGATTTTGTTGCTTGGATTATCGTTACAAATTGTTGATGTTATACCATTTTGGTCATAGGGATTACGTACCCTATTCTAACTCTTTTAGTCAAACAGTATCTGCCATACAATCTTTTTGTAATACACTGTATTTGATTTAAACAAATAGCATTAGTGATATATGATTGGACTGGTTTGTATGAAGGCGAACCTGAACACAACTTCCAGAGGGCACCTATTGTAAGTGCAGTAGTCCCGGACATTTTTGACACCAAGGACCAGTTTCATGGAATACAGTTTTTCTACAGACTAGGTTTGGAAGGGGGATGGTTTCGGTTTCACTAGCTCATCTGCTGCTTACTTCCAGTTGTGTGGCCTGGTTTTTAACAGGCTGCAGGCCTCTACCAGTCCATGGCCTGGGGTTGGAGACCCTGGTAAGTATATGGGTTGGTTGTACATTTTAACAGTAACACTATAAAGCTATAAAATACTTCCTTAAACTATAAGGCATTATATTTTCTAATGCCTTTGAATACTGTTGCAATCAAGAATCCACCATATTTCTGTTTGTATGGGTGCAAGAGACCATTTTTGTTGATGTATACAGTATCTACACTAACTGGTTAGGATAGGTATCATACTGTTGCTGCTACTGGGGCCAGAATGGTAGGCAAATTCTGCTATTGATCTGGTTTTATAATTGGGATGTGTTGCTTATCCTAGCTATCCTGGATTATTGTTTGTAGGTGTTGGTTTTAATCTTTCTCCCGGCAACACCCCCCCCCCCCAAGCCACTGTTGTGAGAAGGGTAGTAATAGAAATTTAAATAAATAAATAAATTACTGACTTTCTATCTGCATATAGTTTACACAAGTGACCTGTGATCATCCTTGATGTGTACTCTCCAGTGGTGCTCCTTCCTACTACAAATAACACACACACACACCCTCTTCCTCTCTACCTCCATCTGTCTATCTGCTATTTTATGCTGGTATGGAAAATGATATTTCTTATTTTAATGTGTATGAAGATTTCTTGGGGATTAAGGATCCTTAAGGATTTCTCAGACAAAGAAATACTTAAGGTTAAGAGCATGATACTATATAGACCAAGGATATGGAGTAGAACTTCATAGAGAAGGGAAAAATCACAAAATGCCAATAGTGAACATGAGAAATATAACAATTTATTTCAACACCTACTAAAGTGTTATCACTTAAATTGGGCAATCCTTGAATGATTTGTAATCTTTTGCTTTCCTACCACTAGTTTTTAAATATATTTTTTACATAGTGTAATTTTTTTATCATTATATGGTAATGATTTTTGTATTAGTAAGTGGTACAGAAATATATTTAATAAATAAAAGGATGATTGTATGATCATGTGCCATCAAGTAAGTGTCAACTCTTAGAACCATGTAGATATATTTTTTTCATAAGGATTCTACCCCCAACCAAAATTATACAAAATTATTATTACTCTGTAGGTTTGCATTTGCACTGAAAGCTTCTCCACCAGAGACATATTTCTTGGGTGTCTAATCATATTTGGCCAAATTAAGTTCTCTATTCTGTTCTGTTTCATTCTATCTTCTCCTTCAAGTCTGTCAAAGACATACCTTTCATCACTGTAATTGAATCCATTGACCTTGCAACTAGCTGCCCTTTTCTTTCATTCTACTTTTCCCAGAACGATAAACTTCTCCAGAAAGCTAGATGTTTGCATATCATGTTTCCAGAGTGTAATTTGCCATGGTCATTTGAGTCTTGAGTAGGAATTCTGGATTGACTTATTTGAGATCCATTTGTTTAAATTCCTGCTATCCATAGTATTCCCAGGAGTCTTCTCCAACACCAAAGTTCAAAAGGAACCAAGTTCTTCCTATCCTGCTTCTTCAAAGTTCAACTTTCCATAGATGATTATGGGGGAAACCATGGCTTGTAGCACTCTGATCTTTTCTGATTAAGACATATCAAAGAATATCTTTTCCAATACCACATTTGTTATCCTAACAAGTGCTACTCTAGTGTATTACTTGACTACTGGTTCTATTCCTGTTGAGAGTCAATTCTAAAAAGCAGAAGGTACCTATCACTTCAGTATCATTATGGCCAGTTCTAAACCTGGTTGCTGTTGTCATTAGTTTGATCTTCATATTTAAACTTAGTTACATTTTTTCACTGCTCCTTGATTTTCATTATTAGAGCTTCCAGATCATTTACATTCTCAACTATCAGAACAGTATAGAAAGCATCGATTATTGCTGTTTCTTCCTCCAGTATTAAAACCACATTCATCATCTTCTAATCTAGCTTCCCTCAGCACTTATTCAATATATACTTTGAATAAATATGGGGATAGTGTGCAGCCTTTCC
The DNA here is from genome assembly GCF_964273705.1 of Natrix helvetica. Classification (NCBI taxonomy): domain Eukaryota; kingdom Metazoa; phylum Chordata; class Lepidosauria; order Squamata; family Natricidae; genus Natrix; species Natrix helvetica. The sequence goes on along the minus strand of NC_138548.1, from coordinate 74,657,742 downwards.
TCACTTTTTTGCTGATCAGAAGACTGTTCCACCATGTTCTATCCAAATTTTGACTTTCTGACTTTTATATAAGTTTTGCATGAGGAGATGTGTTCGGCTTCTCATATTTTAAGCACATTCTGCTACCTGATAGGATCAACACAATCAAAGGCCTTGCTATAATCAACAAAGTACATAGCTGATATTTTTTGGCTTTTCCAATTATTTAGTGTGCATCAGAAATAATTTCTCAAATTCCATGGCTTTTTCTAAAATCAGCTTCAACATTTGGAATGTTGCTTTCCAAGCTGGACTCTAATCTGTGTTGTGCGTTTGTAGGCATAATTTTCCTAGCTTACGAAATAACATAATGTACCCAAAGAACAGAAACTCTGCCCTTGTGGTGAAGGCAGCATTGACATTTGGGTAATGTATTACTCTGCTGCCTCTTTCATGGAACTCTCCGAAATGTACATTCTCTTTTTACTGATTTGAGTTAAAATATTCACAGATATTCAACCATGCAAATTTAGGAATGCAAATATGTGCTGCAGGTTTTTTTCTGGATATTTATTGAATGTGGAGAAAGATGGTTTAGATTATAGATGTAGCCATAGATTTTGCTTGCTTGTCAGAGTGTTTCAGGGTTGCAAAATTTTCAAGGTTTTTTTTTGTTTTTGTTTGCTTGCTTTGCTTTGCTTTGCTTTTATCACTTTTATAAATAAAAACATTGAATGTGCAAATCAAAAATAGAAGTGGGCTTTCTTTAAGGGGATAATAGTTCAGGAATGCTCAGAGTATAAATAAGTCTATTGATTATGCTGCATTGCATGCATTTTTAACAAATGTCTTGAATACAATGGCTAAGGCACAAGGATAGAAACCAAGAGGCTGTTAGTTTTAATTCTGCTTTAGGCATAAAATCTGGCTGGGTGACTTTGGGGCAGTTAATGTCCACTCAATTCTTCTCGCAGGGTGGTTGTTGTAGGGATAAGAGGAAGAAGGAATATGTTCACTGCTTTGAGTTGCTTTAAAAATATAAAGACCAGATGTTAAATATATTAAGGTAATGATTTAATAATGCGGTAAGACTATAAACTGAGCTGCTGCAATGAGAATGAGTCAGCAGGGTTATCACTTTAAGAGGCTGTCTATATAAGAGAGGCCCTGTGAGGGCGGTTTCTCTCCCAGTGTGTGCTTGTGTTATTGTTGAAGATTGATTGATTACCTGGTTTAACCTAGCGTGTGTGTATGTATATATGTATATTTATAGATAAACCACTGTTTCAAGGACAAAACCTCTGTGTACTGTATTTTGCTACTGGGTTGTCTCACAAAAGTAGTCACACTCTGCATACTCTGACAAAATTAATAAATAATCTAGTAACTATTAAGGCATTTCTTGCTTTATAATAAAGTAAACTTTGAAATGCCAATATTGTATGTCCTTTTATCAAATACCTCAATTAAAACACATTTTTTACAGTGTTATAAATCCCTTGTTTATTTGAAAGCTGGTTAAAACAGGTTCTATTTTCATATTCTTGCATGCAAAAAGCAATTCAGCAAGTTTATTTCTGCAATCCTTGGAAGCATTTTTCCCCTGTGTTCCTGCAGCCTACTTCATAGGGAGTAGATTTATAAAAGAAAGTGGATACTGTTTTACAGCTGGTTTTACTTTTTATTGTTGTGATGAATTGAGGCTGCTGATGTGGCAGTTCACATAAAATGTTGCCTCTGATGATCGTTTAATAATGCAAAATTTGGAATTGTCTGTATTGGAACAGATTATCTCCTGGTTCTGATGTCTACGTCACGGTGTCCTCCATTGCCTTAGCAAGATCACAACAGTGTCGTAACTCTCCAAGCAATTTATCATCCTCAAGTGAAACTGGCTCTGGTGGAGGGACCTACAGGCAAAAATCTATGCCTGAAGGGTAGGTCTCATATTGCTTTATGCTTAGATCTTATTCTTCTTTTAATTTGCTCTTCAGTTGTTTTTGCTTGAGAATCTGAAGAGGAAAAAAATAAGGATACTTGGTCCTATAACAAGTGCTGCTCAGGTCATGGCTTCTCTGTTCCTCAAACACAAAAAATAGTTAAATTAAAGGCTAGTATTGTAGTGTCTTGATTTCATAGTTTCTTGTATTGCCACATCTGAGGTAGCATCTTGAAAAACTATAACATCAGTTCTTTGCTAAAAAGTTAAATAAAACATTTCACATTAAAACTTTGCTTAAGAATGTTTGTCTACTTGTGCTGAATGTATTCACAGACACAAAAAAGATATGTTCGTTTCAGTGCGTTTAATTGCCCAAATCCCAACTTGTCTATTTATTTTGCTATAACATAATCATTCATCTTCTTGTCATCTCGTTCTTCAGATATTTCAGATGTAACTGGCAGTGTTACATATCTTCATTCTTGGCTTCTGTCATACTCTTGATTAAGCTCAGAGAATGCAACTGAATATAAAAAGCCAGTTTAAACTAAAATCAGTTGTTCCCATATTGTGTTACTGGGCAGATTAGAAGTGTAGTGGGTAACAAAATGTTGTATTAATTATGAATGGCAGCCTCTTAAAAAAATAGAAAAGTGAGCATATGCAACAGCTACTGTGACTGAAAAAAAGTCATAATGTTCTTGACTTATGCATTAAATTCCTACCTGTATAATTATTCAGAAGCAACAGGTTTCTAACAACCTGTCAGCATCAAAATTTTACTGTACAAGTATATGGTATCCTTGTACTTGAATATTATATTCAGTGCCTTAAAATCTTGTTATCCTTTAAAAAGGCCAACAAAAATAATTAAGAATCTAAAATAATTTCTTCATAAGAAAAGGTTACAATCCTGGGCCTTTTTGATTAGGAGAAATGGTTAGTACAATAAGGACAAGATAGCATTGTGTGGAAGAACTGGTTAAAGAAGTTTTTTCCCTCTCACATCATTAGAGTCTAAAGCTAAATGATAACAAAATAAGAGAGATAAGATAGCAGAGACACTACTTCCTCCCACCAAAAAAAAAACCCCTTCTTTTCATACAAAAATAATAAATTTCAACTTAGCAATTTATGTTCTTATGGACAGACAAATTGAGGATAAGATTGAATAGCTACTAGTCATAATAGTTGCATGTTGCCTCCAGACCTGGAATAATGGTTGTTGTTACTGAATGGTAGGAAGGGCCTATAACTCTCATGACCATTGTTGAGTCCAGTAGCATTCTTATTTTCCTAAATCTGTTCAGGTAACCAAGTCTTTGATGACACCTTGTTTAATCCCTGCCATCTGACCAACAAATTCTTTACTGTTAGCTTTGTCTTTAGTCTATTTCTCTGTCAACTAACGTGTCCTCTGTCTAGTGGCTAATAATTCTTGCTGAAGGTATGAACCTTAGGGTAGTATATGATTTTTGCAAATCAATGATACAATTGACTGTAACTAAACATTTTGGAATGGTTGAACTGATTATAATCCAATACTTACAAAACATCTTTGAATGTTATCCCATATGCAGAGTGGAATAATTGAGATTCCTTTACACAGATTTGGAATGAGTAGAAGATCTCCTGCCTCCATTGATAGACAGAACACAGATACCAGTGGCAGTGGCAAATCCACCCCAAGTTGGCAGAGAAGTGAGGATAGTATTGTCGATCAGATGGGTGAGTATGTCTTTCTTGCATATATTCTATTTCTAGTACCCCAAGGTGACATTGGCAATCCATTCCTACGCAATAAACATTTATCTTTTTTGTTTTTATTAATCAGAATGAATTATCATAACATTTATGCAACATTGGATGGCACTTATTTATTAGAAATAAAATGTTTGTAGGGAATAGATACATCATAATAGCCCAGTCCCTGGAGTGCTTTCACAGATAGTTGTACTATAGACATACTTGGCTTTATTCATGCTTATTTGTTTTAGCCCGTGTACTTTGTTCCGAATATAGCATCTGGTTCATCACTTATTTTAATTTTCAATGTGCTCCTTTATGACAGAAAGGGGTGTTCAGATAATTGTTTGATATGCTGACAATAATGTAAAAATGCAGTGAAATCTCTTACTAATGAGTATGTAATTAGTTAAGATTTTAACTGAAAGAAATGTTCTCAGCCATGCAAATCCTCAGCATTCAACTGATATTTATTATTGAGTCTCTGTATGGAGTTTTCAACATCCAGGCCTGGTTCTATAATTTCTGTGCTTGAATCTATTACATTACATACAACTAAGATTTTTGAAATGATAGCAATTTAATATCCTTCTATTACATCCATAGTGCATTGTGACAATGCTTTAGCAAAGAAGCCAACTAAGCCAAGCTAAGAGCATGGCTCCTTGGTGGGCTGTATAATGGAAGAAAACAATATTTCTAGAAGAGTTGTTGTATCATCATTTAGTCTTAATTGTTGGGGACAATATGCTGACACTGTAAACCATTTAGAGAGGACTGTAAAGCACTATGAAGTGGTATATAATTCTAAGTGCTATTGCTATATTGGATACTTGAGTAAAAAATACCAAAGAAATTTGGAAACAGATTTGCAGAGTAGAAATTGGTACAGGTCAAGCTCAGTTTCTCTAACTATTTAGAGGACTAAATGATAGGAAAATAAACATTCTGATAACAATTTTACCTTGAAAAGCAAACCTATTATGAAATGCTACATTGAAAAGCAAAAAGATATTAAAGTATAGTTTTCTCAGGTAAGCAAACATTTTTTTCTGTCCTATCCTGTTTGACAATAATCTTGAAAGTAATCCTTTGTCCCAGACAAACTGAATGATAGAAAATGGCATAATAAAAGAAACTGAAACTGCTCTAATTATGTTTGTGCTTATAGTAGATAGCTACTATGTTCATGAGGAGGATTTAGGATGTAGTGAAATATTTAGTTATCACTTAGGGCTGGGAAGAATTTTGAAATTAAAATACAGTATTGAGTTTCAAAATGTATACTTTGTTCTATTCATATTAAATCCATCTAGTTATTTCTCATCTCCCTCCGTGATCTACTTAAAGGAAAAAAATCTGTGATTATACATACAGTATCTGTAGTTTCCATTTGAAGAAACTATTTCAATCACATTTGCTTTTTCATTTTTTATTGCGGTGATGATAAATGTGTGATTTTGCAGTTCATATATTATATGTTGTAGTTTTCAACATTAACTACCATAAAGTTCTGTTATAAAAAGTACAACTTTCAAATATTTTTAATTAAAAAGTAAAGAAGGTAAGCAATTTGGTGAAAAAAGGACTGAGTACAATATTACCTATCAGACTCTCTTACAATAGGTTTTTTTTTGTTAGACAAGTATCATTTTATACAAACCTAAATAACTGTATTATTATAATGGTGAGTTATATTCAGCTGACATAAACAGGTAATCTTGCTAACAAAAGCATATTTTATTGAATAGTAGATTCAGACAAGAATCTATTTTGGGCAACTTTCCTGTCCCCTCTTGATTTCTTATTCTGCCCTTCTATTGTATAGAGTCGAAAGTAAAAAGGTTGCAAAAAAAATTGTTGAAAATCCCCTACCTTGCTATTCCATTAAAACAAGCTTCTGATAGGAACAAATGATCCACAAGTGGAAAAACACTAAATAGATACAGCCTGATAATAGCAAAGATTTTATTCTTCAGCTTTAAGTCAGCAACGGTAGAAAACAGATGTTGTGTTCTGCTTCTGGTTCTTATAGACTGGCGACAGTTTCCCATTTTTTAAAAATGCCAGACAATAGATTTTGTAAGTCTCCTGAATGAAAACACCATTATTGTATGCCATATTATAGAAGCAACATGCCATCTGCCTGCAATGTCCAAAGTGCTGCCATCCTTCAGAGAAAGTCCAACAGGAAGATTGATGAGACAAGATCCAGTAGTTCACCTATCTCCAAATAAGCAGGGCCATGTAAGTTCATCTTCCATTTTTATTCAAGATGTCTTAATTAAAGTTATTGAAAGATAAAATGTCTCTTGAAAATGTGTACTTTGCCCAAATTATGGCTGCTTTTCAGAAAACAAATACGCAACCAATTTATAATAATCTCATATTATACAATTGAGTATAAGATACACTAATGAAAATACTTCCCTGCCAACTCAGGCAGAGCTTTGCTTCAAACTGTAATATGATATGTACTATGATCTGCAAATTTTCTTTTCAGAAAAAAAAATGTAGGATCTACCAACATTTTTACAGGAAAATAATTCCTATATCGATCTTTAGTTCTCTATTAATATAACTAATCATTGCTTGATGACCCTAATTGGGATTGGTAATACCTTTGCTAAGCAAAACATCATGTGACTACTCCGCTTGGCAATCATAATTCAGGAAACACCATGGCAAGAAGGCTGCTTAGAGTTATAATATTGCAGCTCTTTAAGCTATGGGGAGATAGTTTGAAATCTATGCAGATTTGTAAGAAGTCAGAGTAAATTCTAGATTTATACGTTGGGATTACAGATAGTCCTCAATTTACAATCACAATTGAACCCAAAATTTCTGTTGCTAAGTGAGACGATTATTATGGGAATTTTGCCCCATTTTACGATCTTTCTCGCCACAGTTATTAAGTGAATCACTGTAGTTGTTAAATTAATAACACCATTGTTTAGTGAATCTGGCTTCCCATTGATTCTGCTCGTCAGAAGGTTGCAGAAGGTGAGCCCAAGACGCTACAACTGTCACAGATATGAGTACTTGCCAAGTGTCTGAATTTTGATCACATGACCATGGGGATGCAATGGACGTACGTGTGTAAAACAGTCAAAAGTCACTTTTTTCAGTGTCGTAACTTCAAACTGTCACTGAATGAACTGTTGTAAGTCGAGGACTACCTGTATATAAAATACTCATGAAATCTTTTTTTCTAATATTTAACCATTTTGTACTTTTTAAGCATGTTATGAAAAGTAACACATTTAAAGAATATATTAAATTTGCATGGTGATAAATTTAAATTGAACGCCTTGGAGATCTTTCATTGTTGTCTTTTAAGGGATGTTACAGGTTGATACTTCACTAGTAGTACATATGTAGAAGGGAACGTTTCTCATTTTATGTTTGTAGATGGTTTTGTGTATTTTCCTTTATTATATAACTTCAATAATGAGCACTTTATAGGATTTCACTCCAAAATGTTGAATTTAATCCAAAATCTTGTGTGTGTCTATGTATAGTCCGACAGCCACTATTCCAGCCACTCGAGCAGTAATACACTGTCCAGCAATGCTTCCAGTGTTCATAGTGATGAGAAGTGGTATGACAGTGGAGATAGGACTGAATCAGAGCTGAACAGTTACAACTACCTTCAAGGCACTTCTGCTGATAGTGGCATTGATACCACTTCATACGGTCCCAGCCACAATAGTTCAGCCTCTCTGGGCAACTCAGCAACATCTCCCCGATCAGGACTTATAAAAGAAAAAGTGGCATCCCTTTGGCACAGTTCCAGTGAAGTGGTCTCCATTGCAGATCGGACTTTAGAGAAAGACAGCCACATGATGGACAGAAAAACAGAATCTTCACTGAGCTTGGATATCCATACCAAAAGTCAACCAGCCTCCAATCCTTTAACAAGAGAAAACAGTGCTTTTAGCCTCAGTGATGCTGGTTCCCATGCAAGGTAATCTTTTTAAAAATTATACATCTGAAGGCTCTTTCTATATATTTCTAGCTGCTTTTAGAAAATAACTATAGACATTATTTAGCAGCTTGAGCAGTTTGAAGAAGAGATGCTGTGCAGAGAGTTTGAAAATGCAAGTATGTTTGCTCTTTCTTTTAGTGGATAGAGAATCATTCCATCTATCACAGGAGTTCTTAAAACAGAAGTGTCTACATTATTGTATGAAATTTATATATTCCGCTTTTGGAATGGATGGTTATAATAAATCTACATAATAATATTAATAATACATGCATATACTAAATAATACATTTATGTGGTAACATTGTATAATAATAAATCTTCCTTTGAAGTGTAAATTTTATGGATGGGTCTTGGCATTAATATGAAAGTGATTCAACATTGCCACCTTCTCAAATATTTTTAATTTTTCAATCTAGCCTACATTTCTGGGATTTTTGGTGATCTTCCACCTGAGAAGAAGTGCTTAGGTTTTTTTAGATCAATTAGATGTTACATAATTAGTGTGTAATAATAATGTTATATTTGGAATATTACACAACAGGCAATCACAATTTATTTTTCAGATTATTTGTGAATTATTGATAAGCTATCTAGGAACTCCTATGGAAAATGATTGAAAGAATGGCTTGAACATACAGGAATTCAACTGTTATACTTGGAATTGTAGAAGATATTAGTAATAGTTAATGCTTGCACTAACTGACAGCACATGATATCATGAATAAAGACTTGAGTCTAAACTATTCTGAATAATTGGGTTACTGATTTAAAATTAAAATTAATTAATTTCAGATTAAAGCTTTTCTAGAATACTTTAGAATAAAACTATTCCTTTGGTCTTCATAAAAGTCCTTTGTTTTGGATCACAAGTGGAAAGAACTAGTAGTGTTAATTGTATACTTACCAAACTGAGTAGTCTCAATGTCAAATTTGGTTTATGGCTATGCCTATCTCCTTTAAAACTTTGTACCTGCAAAACTGTGATGGCATTGCAAAAACTTTATTTGCTACCTTTAGCTGAACTTTGCTTCTCAAATTCTTGTGACAAAATTACAATTTCTGACTTTGCAACTTTTCCTAATACTTTGAGAACTTTGCTAATGTCATTCATTTTATGTTAAAATCAGTATTTTAAATGAATATATGTACTGATAATGGCAATGAATGATGATTTTAAAGTATAAAATGTACTAGCTGCACGAAATTTCCAAATCTTATTCTTCCTCTGGTCAAACTATAGCATCTTTATCCCGCTATTAAGTTTAAATGAGATGTTCAGTAAGTGATAGACATGTCAGCTGCCAAAATTGTCTCAACTGGGTCAGCCTGAAAGTTCTAATTCCCTGCTAGACTATAACATTGCCAACTTATCTAGGGTTGTATCATGTTGGAGCCAGAAGCTAATATGAATTTGTTTATTTATTTACTAAATAACTTGTTTTGATTGCCAAATTGAAGAGACCTCCTGAAGAGTTACATTAAAAACGCAATAAAATAATCAAGATATAAAATGTAGAAGTATGCAACTTCTTAAGAAGGTTCTAATGCATTATGTTCTGCTTGAGAGGACTCCATGGACCATAGTTTGTCCCTTGTGGAAACAAAATACTAGATTTGATAGTTTCTAAATTCATGATATGAAAATAAGTAATTTATTGTGAGTAATGTGCAATGCTAAGTCATCCACTGGTATTTATCTTTAGAAAATATTTGAAATCTGCATGTTAGATGATATATATTTTATTAACGCAAACCATGCTAGTTTGTAGGAAAGCAGACGGTGAATTCTTAAACATTATGGCATATTTCTACAATTAGTTGAGTCCTGGAATTTATGAAGGATTAATACATTTTACTAAACATGAATATTTTTTTTAAAAAAAATCTTATTATAATTTTTTGACATGTTAGGAGTTTCTTGCCTGTCAAATTCAGTGTGTAGAGCTAAACAATATGATAAAATGGGCATACAAAATCTCTTAGCGTTGATCCTTGCTTTGTTAAAACCCTATTGTATTATAAAAAGAAATGAAGAACTTTTAGAGATTTTGGAAGAAGCTTCAGTAATTCAACAATTGGACCCAACTTCTCTCCTAGAAGTTATCTACTCCAAAGAAAAATGTCTCATCTATTATATCACTGCCAATAATATAATTAGTGTTTCTCTTAAAATATTGTCTTTTATCCAAAGAAAGGATGAAATATGTCTTTTCATAAAACATCTACCATAAGTGAAAGTGAGCGATTCTTTTCCCTTTTAACTTTTTCATCTTCCCTCAAAATCTGCTTTGGAAAATGGTTTAATTTTGCAAGGTGCACAGCAACAGCAAACTAAAAAGCAAGTAGAAAGTTCTGTGGTAAGTTTAGGACTTCTTCTCATGTGAAATTGACATCCTTCTTAAATTAGAAGTAGTCCTTATATAGTGACCTCAATTGAGACCAGTAACTCTGTTGTTAAGTGAAGCAGTCTCTAAGTGAAACTGCAACCATGATTGTGATCTTTTAACTTTCCTTTGCTTTACAAACCTGTGAAGGTCATAAATCAAAGGACTGGTTGCACAGTTATTTTTTTTCATCACAGTTGTAAATGTGATGAAGAACTATCTGTATTATTCTTTTGCCAACCAATGACACTGTTGTCTGTTTACATATAATTAGAATTGCCATTCGGGGGGGGGGGGGAAACGTTTTCTATATTTGTGTGTGTGTAAAAATTATTTTGTCAATCTTGCACATAAGTATTTTCCACCTAGTGCTGCTAGATAGTCATAATTTGCTTTCCTTATTAAGATTGGCTCTAAGAATAGATTAGGAGTAGGTGTGTTTGTAGTAGTGAAGGACAGGTTTTATTCTTCAGTTTAAATAGGTTTGAATCCTTTATTCTAATATCGTGAAAGGAAAGCATATAACAATTGTGTTCTGTGTTACAGAGGGCAATTTTGAAATGAATTGCGTGCAATGAAAAATTATACAGTTTTGTCTTTCTTATGCTTCTTTCCCAGTACCATGGGTTCCCGACATTCTGCCAGCTCCATTGTTTTCACCAGTGCCAGAAGTTCACCTAAAGAAGAGCTTCATTCTGCCACTTCCCCACAGTTAGCACCTTCTTTCTCCTCTTCTTCCTCCTCTTCTGGTCCTAGAACTTTCTACCCACGTCAGGGTGCTACTAGCAAGTACCTGATTGGATGGAAAAAACCTGAAGGGACAATAAACTCTGTGGGGTTTATGGATTCGAGAAAGTAAGATCATTTTGGTTCTATTTTAATGGGTGTTTAATGGGTGAAAAGGCCTCTTTGTATTTTTCTCATGGAAAACTTTTAAGAGGGTTAAAAGGAGTGGCGATTTAAGCCAATTGAAGGACTTTTAAAAGAAAACCTCCCAAGAGATTTATTGTCTGCTTTTCATTGAAGTACAACTCAAATCATTGAATTAAAACTGTTTAATTAATTCAATGTACTTAGAAAATGTTCCTTCTCTTTAGTCACTCATTTCCTTATGGCAAGCATTTTTTTAATTATCTCAAAATACTAAAACACCACAGTCAATGTATATTCTTCTTCTCCCATGCCCAATTTTAAAATCATAAAGCATGCAAAAGCTTTAAAAGGTAAGATCTCAGATTATCTCGAGAGGAATACTTTTCTACGGGATTTCCCCCCCACTAAACTAAGTGAAATTAGAAGCGTTTTAAAACGTTATTAGTTGGGCTCTACAAATCCTGATTTGGATTGCCAGGAAGGAAAGGTATGTAGGCACCATTCAATATTTCTATTCAGAGACCTTGGAATAGATGTAGGAATAATCTAATTTGTTCTAGGTTGTGTATAAATTAATTTTTTAAAAAAAAGGGGGGGGGAGATGCAACTGCTTTTTTCTCCAAACCACAACACAATTGGACCTACAGGGAGAGAATCTTAGACCTGGCCCATATCAGAAATAGCGAATGGATATGTAAAGCCCTTTTGTTAACATGAAGTAGAACTACCCTACTTAATGCTAATGACCCTTTGATTAAATACAAAGAGTAAGACAAGCAAAGAAGATGAAAGCATTGATGTCTGACAGGTAACTTTAAAAATATTCAAATGAGTTACATGTGTTACAGTAACATTTTCCCACTTACCCCTTTAGTTTTTATACAGAGCCCTTGTCTTATGTCACAATAACGCAGTTGTGTTTAAAGTCAATTAGTTACTGAAGAACTTACATACATTTAATTACACAGATAAAAAGTTAATCATAGATCATTATTAAAAACAGAGTAAGATGAAAGGAATAAATCTGATCTAGGTAGAAGTGTGCATGAAAATCCTTTGATTTTGAAACGAGGGGGAAAATCACTGTGTTCTGGTGGTTCTGCCAGAATGTTTCAGATCACTGTTTGGCAAAACTGAGATCCATCTAGTTTAACAGCTTCTGATTTTTGGAGAAAGCAAAATCTGCAGATAAATAGAGTAAGGGCGGTGCATATCATCCGGTCTATCCTTTCCTCCTCGCAATGTAAATTGTGTTGCACTCCAGAAAAACCTTCTCTACAATTTTCCTGGCATTTTCCCTCCTCCGCTCCGGCACTACCCCTGTTACTATCTGTATTGCAGCCAAGTTTATCCCACTGACCTACCTTTCAGCCCTCCCAGAAAACACAACTAGGCGAACTAATTCTACTTTATTATAAGCCTATATTAACAGAATTTTTCAAGTCTGAAACTACACACTTCCTGCTGTCACTTTTCATTGCTTGATACATTAGGGCGAGTCCTTCTTAAGTTTCTTTCTCTGGCCACTAGGAGCTGGGAGCTCCAGCCTCTCTTGTCTGATTGTTTCCTAGGTATTATCTCTTTCCCTCATTCCTGAAGGTCATCTACATATTCCATTACATTACCTGCCTCCTGCAGTTTCTTTCCAGCATCTTCCTTTCTCTGCTTCCTCTCAGCTGCTGATGCTTTTGGCTCCCTCACCCTTCAAAAATCACTTCTGTTTGGATCAAACAGTCTTGTTTTATCTGCACATTTCATTCGGTGCACAGACCAGAACTCCCAAAACATGTCCAATTAAGTGCGAGCATGAGCCACTTCAAACCACTTCTTCCCTATTTGGAGGAATATGCACAGAGAGCAATGTTGCACAATCCTTAGTTTTAGGTAGCCACAATAAGACCGATGGTGTCTAAGCCATGATTTCCAGGAATAATTACTTAAACTAGGACCAGACACGAACATGATGAACGATATAAAATAGGTAGCAAGAAAATTTCTGACAAAGTGGTCTTTTGTATGTGTGCGTATCATACATTTTCACTCTAGCTTTGGAAAGACAAAGATTGCAGGGTGAAAGGGACCATATACAGATAAGGATGTGTTTTGAGGAAATTTGAGATCTCTTTCCCTCTCTTTTCTATGATATACCTTTTAAGGACTATTTAAATGCTCCCCACCTTAAAATGGCAGGAAACTGTCCATTGTTCTTCACAGTTGTGGGTACAAGGATTCCCAAAAGCCACAGAAAGGGGACTTTGAGAACACAGGAAGTCTTATAGCCATGATACATTTCAGTGTCCTTAAGCGTTGAAGGTATTGTGAAAGCCTTCTGATGGTGATGTGGCTAGGGTTGCTGTTATTGCCATGCACTTATTTGTTGTAACATTCATCCTTTTTATTTATTAATACTAAATTATTAATGATAGTTATTAATACTCAATAAAACTCAGTTTTTCCAGCTATCTAAAAAGTCACTTTCTATTTAAACTTTCTCTTAAAAAACAGACATGATAGAGGCATTTTTGTTTGTTTTGTAAAGATGCATTTCTTTTCTTTTAAGGCGACATCAGAGTGATGGTAATGAAATGGCACATCCTCGGTTGCGTGCATCAGCCAGAGATCTTCGAGCCTCACCAAAGCGAGCATCTAAATCAAATATTGAAGAAGAGTTGAAGAAGCTAATAGATCTGGATAGCCCAACACCTGAATCTCAGAAAAACTTTAAGGTATGACTTTCAGAATTATCAAATGGAATTGTGCTGAGAAATACATATGCTGAGAGATAAGCTAGTGATTTCTATATTTCATTTGCAGTTAAAATCATAGATGAACTCACATACTCAACAATATGAAATGGAATCCTTGTATTAGTTAATGGGTCTGTTTTTAATTAAAAAGTATGATATAGGGTATTTAATAAATTCAGTTGATGTTTTTTGTAATTAATATTGCTTAGTTCAGAAAATGCTGACTATATCTTGTCATAGATTAAACATTTAACCTTATGGAGGTATTATACTTACTTTTTTTCCCCAGGAGTCAATTCATAATACTGAATTTTATATTGAACTCTGCAGAAAAGTCAGTTTCTCTACTTAAGGCTGATTATGCTTAATTTGTTAAATTAAGTTAGAAATCTCCTAGAAACCTAATCTGTAGAGCAGTGATGGCGAACCTATGGCATGTGCGCGCTGGCCAGCTGAGTTCACCTTTTTTTAAGCCATTTTTCACCCTCCCCAGGCTCCAGAGGCTTTATAGGAGCCAGGGGAGGGCGAAAACAGCCTCCCCCGCCCCCACGGAAGCCCTCCAGAGGCATCAGGGAAGCCTCCGGACAGTCCCTGAAGCCTTCGGAGCGCTCAAAACGATCCTCCGAGCAAACTGGAAGTGACTGTAGTGCGCGCATGCGCACTGGGGGTCGCGCATTGCATTATGGGTGCGGCACACTCACACACGACCCCCCCTGCGCTCCCCCCACTTATGGCATGCGAGCCAAAAAAGGTTCGCCATCGCTGCTGGAGAGGCAAGAACAAGGCCTTAATACGTCTAACAATGTTTGTGCTCACCTCATGAGTAGTAATTTCACTAGTAGTCCCATTTTTTATCTTTGACCTTTTTGTTTTTCCCCACAATTTTACTTAGGAAAAATGTAACTTTAGCATATTCGCAGCTACTTCCAAGAGCTGTTCGTGCTAATTGAATGTTAATTTCCACATTTCATTTAATTGATCAGCTCCTTATTTTTTTCTGATCAGAGCACTTAGTAATAATGGGCTGAATAGTTAGAACTTTTCTACTGCATCTGTGCCTAATTTTATAAATGGTTTCCCAAGTTTTGGGGTAGTTACATATATTAAATCTGCTCAAAACACTTCTTGGATTCTATAGAAGTACTTACAAAGGTTGTAATGAATAGGATTGAAGAAAATGCCCAGATTTCTGAGATCTCCGAACTGAAAACCACTGAGTTAACCCTTCATGCCTGTCAGACTAAATGGTTTCCACAGCAACCATGCAAAGGAGAGCACAAGAAACTTCTTTCTTTGCTTGTCAAAATCCCAAACGGCTTATTAAAACTTCTACTGTGTACAGATTAGTTTTCATTGTGTTGTCTTTAAGGCTGATATTGGGGGGGGGGGGGATTACTGTAAGCAAGGATTCCACCATCCCTCCCATGTTTTTTTTTACTGGCTTTATGATGGAGATGATGAGTATTCCTTTCATGATTTATCAAGCAAGTTGTTATCTCTTCCATAAAATCCCTATTAAGTTAAATGATTGATTATTGCAGTCAGTGGATGGTAAAATGTCTGTTGTGAAAATGTTTATAATCAATATAATCTTTTCTATTTGGATGATAGATGGTTGCCATTCCATTAAACGAATACTCTGCCAAATGAATGACACAATTGCTATTGCAAGCCTTTCTTTAAATATGCTTCCTCTTAATGAATAAGGATATGTCCTTTGAAAAGATAAACTGTCCTCTGCAGAGTGTATTGTTTTCCCTCTCTCCCCTTTGATTTCCTTTTCTCCCTTTACCTTAATTTAGCTTTTCCTCTTTCCCAAAAGAAAAATAGGAAGATAGTGGTCATGTTTTTTTTATTAAAAAAAAAGCTAGGAAAGTTTAAATGAGGCAATGGAAGTGTTTTCTCATCTTCCATTGGCAGATTGTCTATAAAAGGAAGAGGAAGAAAAATGACCAAGGAAGAAATATTTTTGCAGCTGACAAAAAACTTTATGACGTTCCTTTACTGCACCTATTTTTATTTTTTAACCCAGCCATATTTTAGTGGGTAGGAATTCTTATGACGTGTTGTTCTACAGTGTGTAGAAAATGATGATCTGATTGTCTATCAGATTTGGATATTTGCCCATTTTATTTTTACTGAACACATATAGTGGAAACAGGAGTCTCAGTCCTTATTTTTATAAAAGGTAAAGGAAGAAAGGGAGGAAGGAAGGAAGGATAGAATAGAATAGATAGATAGATAGATAGATAGATAGATAGATAGATAGATAGATAGATAGATAGATGATAGATAGATAGATAGATAGATAGATAGATAGATAGATAGATGATAGATAGATGATAGATAGATGATAGATAGATAGATAGATAGATAGATAGATAGATGATACATAGATAGATAGATAGATGATAGATAGATAGATAGATAGATAGATAGATAGATAGATAGATAGATAGATAGATAGATGATAGATAGATAGATAGATAGATAGATGATAGATAGATAGATAGATGATAGATAGATAGATAGATAGATAGATAGATAGATAGATAGATAGATAGATAGATGATAGATAGATAGATAGATTTCCATTCTTTAAAAAATCTTTTTTAGAAAATCATGTAAGTGTATGTTCCATCATATTTCAGTGCTTTCAAAACATCTGAAGACTATAAATAGATAACAGTTAAAAAGAGAAGCATTTACTTTTGAACACATTTTCTAGTGGCAAATTATTTAGTAAGTATCTGATTTTGAGGTTAATTCTTATTACAAACTCAGTCAGTGGATGTCTAGGTGAACATATTTCCTAGTTATGTAACAATATTTGTTACTGATGATTGAGAAACTTTGGTGATATACTCAGAGATATAAATATTCACATCATTATGTAACATGCAAGGGCTAATGTTATGCTATTGAAAAAAGTTTCTGCCATAGCAAATAGCAACTTTTTAGTATATTTCCAAATCATGATATTTTGCATCATGTATCAATAATGATCTCTGTATTCTGGTGGGATTTCAGTATCCAGGCCTCACTGAAAACATTTGAGTCATAGTAATAAAAACAAATATTTTGAGGTCTATTTATGTATTTTTCCTATTGTAAATAAATAACTGATAAAGTGTAGAATATTCTAAATCTCATTGAACTGAATATGACATTTTAATATACATTCAGATTGTACATTTCTTTGAATTCATTTCTAAATAATGATGTGAAATGTGGATACATGATACTACCTTTCTTAGCTTGTTAAAGTAGCCACATCCCCCCCCCCCGAATTGAATAGCTACCATGTGTTCCTTGCAAAAGAAAGATGTTTTAAGAAGTCATAGATACTATGTTTGCACCCCCGTGTAATTTTAGTCAGAATTCTGGTTATAATGACAAAATCTAATACAAACTAAACTTAGAAGAGAAGAGAAAGAAAGGATAAAAATGCAAGGAAAAAGAAAATGAAAAGAAAAAAGTAAAACCATGATAAAGAAGCAGAAAAATATCTAAAGAAGTGACTTCCAACCTTCATCACAACAGGTATAAAGAAATTTAGTGACTCTTTACTCCCTTCTAAGCTTACAAACAGTCCCTTTTGGGAGAGGGGGCGGTATAAAAGTTTGAAATAAAGTAAGTAAGTAAAGTATCTCTCCATCCTATAGCCCATCCTTTATCTATAGACAAATATAGAATTGTCTTTTCAGTTCTGTTGTTAGCAAAAAGTCCATAAAGCATTGCCAGGAATAACAACATAGATTTTTTTAACCTTGTTCAAATAAATTAACTTTATGTCCCTTCTTTTTACTTCTAACAGTTTTAATCATTCAAATATTGTCATAGGATTTGATTTCCCTTCATATCTTCGTTGTTCCAACACCCCTCTTTAACTAGCCTCTTTTGTAAATCCAATATAAAAACAAATGTCCAGGTCCCTCTCTTGGTTTACCATTTGTATTTTCCTTTTGAATTTTAGGACATCAGCCAATTTCTTTTGTAAATCAGAGAAATATTCTTTTCCAAGTCATTTTCTTGGCCTGTCAGTTGTAACTCTAACTTTGATACCATCTCTACATAATTTATTCAGTAATACCTTTTTGACATAAAACAATCCATAGAAGCAGATATCATTACTTAAATTGTTGATGTGGCTATTCTTCAAAAGTCTCTTTCAGTATTTTCATTATTACAATGGTTATTTTTAATAGCCTTGCATTCTTCCCTCTACCTAAATCTTTACCATCTAGGGTGCAGTTTTTAAATCCTGAAATTGCTTATCTCTATATGCATTTCTTTTTTAAAAAAAATAGCACAACTATTTCTTACAAAAAGCTGTTCTTTATAATTAATTCCAAAGTCTTGTTGTAAATTTCAGTATTCCAAATTTATCTGTACTCTTAACCTGTATGTAATTTTCTAAGATCAAAATCTTGTTTAGTTTCCTCTGTTTATTTCAAATTATTTTAAGTTCTTAAGCTAATAATTTTTTGCTTGTTCAGAGTTGAAGATAAACTCATCCAATAAAGCTTTTCAAACCTGTCGTTCTGAGGTCCATAACAGTTTCAAAATGGCTAATAGACAATTTCTAAAAATGATCAGAAAAATGATTTGGGAACTTAATATCCTTTAAAAGTCTATGCTGCAGTTACATGCGAAATGACTAATTCCTTCATCTCCTGGTGTTCAGATTTGAGGAAAGTCACTGTCCTGCAGTCTCCTCTCAAGGAACAGCCTTCTGGCACACATGTGGGTGATTCCCTGTGCTCTCCTTATCTGGAGAGGTCCAAGAAATCAATCTATTCACTGGTTCCTTGATCTTTGTTGTGGTTGTTGGCTCCGCTTTCATTGAGCGATGTTCAGTTCATCATATCTCCTCTAGAAGTGATTTTTATCACTAACTTCTAATAAAAAGTTAATGATAAAAAAATCAAGTCAAATAAATAACACTATAATCCCAAGGAAGCTGAATAAGAAAAGTATCTCAAAACTTATGTGTAACTAAACATATCTATAGCTTAGACGGAAAGACTTCAACACGGCACAGCCAAATCATTGGAGTTCAATGAAAAAGACAGTTCAGCTCATTAATTTGATTGTGTGATCACAATTTAATTGAAGTTAATTTTGAAACTAAAAGGCCAGCTTTTGCTGCACTATCATATAATGCTACCTTTTTGAAATTAAAAAAAATGAGATAATTACCAGAATAAATTATTATCTCACGGTATACTCTCATGGACAGAACTTTGGCGGGTAAAGGAAGTGGAAACTGCAACAGCATTTAGGTGCAGAAATAACAAATTAACTGGTTGTTTGTTTTTTAACGTCAGACTTATCCAACAGGTATAGGTACATAAGCATAAACCTGTTTCCACTAAGGGAGTGTCCTATCATTTGTGGATTCCGAGGCTTCTAAAACGCTTCTAGTTTGGGAAATGCCATACAATAATGAAGCGATCCCTTTTATTTATGCAGTCCCAGTTACCCTTCAGGAGATTAGGATGTACTATATTGTTATCAGCATGAGAATATTACTAAAAACTGCATTTTTACACTTTTCCAATATGTTAATAGGGACTTTTCTAGTACGTTTTTCTACAGCACAGGATAAACAGGAATTCTCACAGCAAGCATTTAATTTTGATGCAGATTAACTGCACCTCTAGAAACTGCACCTCTGAACCCAACCCACGATACAAAACATGGCTCATTTTTAAAGGGAGTGTTACACATTCTTGACTTGTGTTATTCTTCTTTCAGTCTCCCTTCCCCAGCACTCCTGTTTCAAGGCGTGCCTTGCAGCGAACTCTGTCAGACGAGAGTATTTATAGCAGTCAAAGAGAACATTTCTTCCCCTCCCGAGCTTCCCTTCTGGACCAAGCTCTTCCAAACGATGTTCTTTTCACCAGTACATACCCGTCTCTCCCCAAGTCATTACCACTAAGAAGGCCATCATACACATTGGGAATGAAATCCTTACATGGTAAGTGAAATGCTACATCTAGATCTACTATACATGTTTTGTTTGATATACATAATTATTGTTATTACTATATGCTGCCCTTTATTTGTTATACTCATGGTGCTTCTGCATCCCATTTTCCCACAGCAACTCTGTAAGATGGACTGAACTGAAAGAAAGTGACTAGCCTAAAGTCATCCAATTGGCTTTCATGCCTAAGGTTAAACCAATATTTGTAACCTGCATTTATATTTATGGACAATCAATTGGCATTTATGAATTATTCATTGCTTCTATACCTTTGGAATTTAGGATACTGTAGTCTGTTGAGTTCCCTTTAATTGTTAACATTTTAGCTAATTTGGAATATTGAATACTCTTTTTCAAAGGGATGCTGCTTGATATATTATTGTTATTATTACTCTGGGATAGTTGTGCTCTTTATTTTTAGACTCCTTTAGAGCCCTATCCCACCGAAAAAATTTGATCCAGCAATTGGAAAAAAATGTTTTATCTGAAAATGCTAAATATATACAGTAACTTTCAAATAGTCTTGCTTGAATTATCAAACACCATTCATTGATTTACCAATTGTTATTAATCTTTTAATAATAAATGAGGTGCATTATAGTCAGATTGTGTGGTAACATTTTTAGGAAAACAAACAAGCATATAATTTTAATCAATCTTTGAGGGAAAAAATGCTGGGGGGAAAGAGTGTGGGAAAGTGACCCTTTTGAATTCACAGCTAAGGTAAACTGTATATATTCTGAAAACAATTCATATGTTTGATGACTACAGCAAGCAGAAGTCAAAAGAACCAATTGTGTATCATGGCCAGTAATTCTCTGTCAGCTCAGCCCACCTCACAGGGTTATTATGGAATAAATAGGAGGAGAAAAGATGTCCACCGCCTTGAGTTATTTATTAAAAAAAATAAAGGCAGGATAAAAAATCAAATAAATAAACAAAACTTATTTTTAAAAATGCTGATCCTTTTCTGATTGGCAGAGTTGGGGAACATATCAGTAGCAAGCAAGGCCAACTTGAAAAATTGTTCTCATCTAAAAAAGAATGATTCCATTCAGTCTTGGTTCTGTCTCCTAATAAGAGTTATTTGTTTTTAATATCTGCCCTAAGTGCTTCTTTCTTTCTTCTTCTTTTTCTATCCCTTGTTGTTTAGGAGAGTTCTCTGCCTCTGATAGCTCCCTCACAGATGTCCAGGATCAAAGAAGGCAAGCGATGCCAGATCCAGGGCTCATGCCCTTGCCTGATTCAGCTTCAGATTTAGATTGGTCAAATTTGGTAGATGCTGCCAAGGCCTTTGAAGGTAAGAGTTAATTATTTCTGATGTTCTCACACCAACTTACAAGTCCTTGTTTATTGTTTATATCATGGCTTTGTATCCCCAGCTCTTGAGACCCATCTTCATCGATGACCGATTGCTGAAATACTGTTTGCTTTCTTTTGTTTATATGCTTCAATTATGATTAGTGTTGCTGAATTCAAACTCTGTTGGTTTCCTATAAATTCTACACTTGCATCTATAGAAATTGCAAAACATAACTTTTTACACGAGGTCAGGAGGAGTAAAAGGAACACAGAATGTTAAGCTGTATTTTGGTCACAGCTGAAATGTGTCACCAAAGTCATTTGGGAACACAGGCAGCCCTTGATTTACAAACATTCATTTAGTCACCATTCAAAGTTGCAATGGCACTGAAAATAGTGACTTGTGACTTCTTCTCGCACTTGTGGCCATTTCAGCATCTCCATGATCAAACTTTGAAAACTTGGCAACGGGCATGTATTTATGACAGTTGCAGTGTCTTGGAGTCATATGATCACCTTTTGGATCTTTTGAAAATCAAAATCAATGGGGAAGCCAGATTCACTTAACAACCATGTTATTAATTTATACAAGGGAGAATACACCCGGGCTGTTTGCATAGCAAACTCAGCAAAGACTACATTGCTTTTGATGTGTATTCCCCATTGGGTCCCTGCTTAGTCTCCTGAAATCCCTTCCTCTCCAATTAATGTAAATGTAAACATTAATCCCTTCTTGCTAATTAACTGTGTGTGTGTGTGTGTTTGCATGCGTGCACGTGCATTCCAAAACGCAGTGGGATTGGAAAAAGGAATGCACACTCATGGTCATGTGATTTCCCACTTAGCAACTGCTTCACTTAACAACGGAGATGCCAATCCTAATTGTGGTCACTAGAAGGACTACATATATGTTCATTAGATTCTAGGAATTACCTGGTCTTAACTGAGGAGGACAGATTATATAACTCAAAGGCAAAAGTGTCAGAAAGGAATTAAAAAGTTACCATAATTACCCGAGGGGTAGATCTTCAACTCCTCTTACTGATTTTAATTTTACTATGCTTTTACTGTCATACTAATGGAAAGGAAATTAGCATATGTGTTTGTCTTTTTCTTTCCAGTCCAGCGAGCATCCTTTTTTGCAAGTAGTGATGAAAACCATAGGCCCATCAGTGGTGCCTCCAGTAATGATCAGGCTGAAGATCAGCTTCCTGCACAGATGAAGCCTTACACTGAGTAAGTGACCCACCCGTGCCGCTTATAAGAAATCGGGAAATTATTGGGCATGGAATCTGTAAATCTTAGAAATTTAGAATATATGCACTCTGACCTATGGAAACTGAACATGTGATTTCAGCATCAGAAAGTTTCTGGATATTATTTTAGGTGATAACGTTATCTAATTAGTGATTGTGTAATTAGTAGAAAAGAGATATGTTCTAGACAAATGGGATTTTACTGTAATATTTACAATAAAGAACATACACTGTTTTTAAGTCTTTTTAAAGGTATATAGTATCATCAACTCTAGAAAGACAGGGCTGAAAATTATGAGATATCTGAAAGTACTTCAGAAGTACTTAAGTTATTGTCGTCATATAGCACTTGGACTTATATACCACTTTACAGTGCTTTACAGCCCTCTCTAAGCGGTTTACACAGTCAGCATATTGCCCCCAACAATTTGCGTCCTCATATGCCAAGTATTGTATTGTATTATATTTTAAAAATTCCTACCATTTTAATTCCTACCATTAATTCTGTAAAAAAGAATATGAAATCAATAATTGCTTCCATGGGGTTAATGCTAATTCTTGTTATCTGAACATTGATTAAAGATTAAATAAATTTACCATTGAACTAAATTCTGCATTCATGCCATAAAAGGACTGGAGAATTAGGAGACTGCTGACATTCTTTAACCAGAATTTGCTGAATGGAAATGTAACATAATCATCCCTAATATGACCCAGCAGGTTGAAGGGATTCATTTCTAGAGCATACGATGATGAATATATAAATATATTTTTTTAAAAAAACAAAAGTGAAAAAAATGAGATTGTTTTTGAATTAGTTGTAAGTGTATGTATATTCTTACAAACAACTACAGAAAAAAGCTTGGAAATTTCTCAGAAAACTTCAATAGACTATATTAAAATTAGAACAATGAAGAATTAGACTCTTTTTAATTCAGCAGAGGTTTTTTTGTTCCCTGCTAATCCTCTTCATGGTTTGTCATAATGTAACTCCAAATTATAATTAAAAAATAAAAGTACTGCATAAAGTAATTAAGAAATAAATATTAAGAAAATTTTGCAACTCCATTTTTGTTTTTGTTTTTTCTTGCAGTAAAGAATCACCTCCTCTTGCTTCTAAAGTGAACCAGCTGGAGAGTATGCTAAGAATATTGCAGGAAGATTTAAAGAAGGTAATTATATTTTTTTCAGTATCAGCTTGTATTAAATATTCACTTTTGCTCAGTTTGGTTTTCAGTCAATTGATCACATGATAAATCTGCTTTTGGAATAATAGTCATTTTAGAATCACCGTTAAGTCCTGAAGATATTACCGTAAACTACAGGTTGTTCCAAATACTGCAGTTATTTTGCAAAATAAGGGATGTCCAGTCCAGTGACATTTGTAAATGATTTGATTAATCCTTTGTGTATTGCATGAAAACCTCCAATAACAATTGGTATGATTTTTTTCCTCCATAATCTTTCAACTTCCATTATAAATAACAGTCATCAAGTCAGCTGTATTCAGGGATCAGTGAACCATCTGTTCTCCTTTTCTCTAACAGTAATATTTGATATATTACATTATACATGAATTCTGAAATCTCACATTTCAGTTCTCAGTTTTCAATAGTTGCAAACTATAAAGCCAAATGATTACATAAATTCCAATGGTCAGTTTTTCCACCCTGTAGTGGAAGTATTTCTACTTTGCTTGAATGATTTTCCTGTGCTACTAATGAAATTGCATATAATTTCATCTCTAATTTTACATAATTAGCATTATTGAAAATATACTCAGTTTTGGCTTTAATTGTATTAATTTGCAGCCCTTGTTCTGGAGCTGCCATAATAGTCCCATCTGTTTCTTTTTAACTGTTCCAGATTTCTGTTTTTTTGTTGTTGTTCTTGTTCTTGTCAAAATAGGTGAAATCCAGTGATTTTTAAAATAGGGATTCTTCAGTCTTGCTTTTTTTTAAAAAAAAGATTTGTTAGTAGATCTCCAAAGTATATGTTAGAGTGGAAGAAAAGTACTATGTTTCTAGAAAAACTGACAAAATATATTTGTCATCAATTTAAGAGGAAAAAGTCATGAGCAGTTTGGAATACCTTTGTAAGAAACATCTGAGCTTACATTTCCTGTGATATTTATGATGTAAAACCCACTGGTGATATCTGCTGTTTTTTATTCTTCTCTCAGGAAAAAGAAGACAAAGCCAATCTTCAGGCTGAAGTACAACATTTACGGGAGGATAACTTACGATTGCAAGAGGAATCGCACAATGCCTCTGAAAAATTGAAGAAATTCACTGAATGGGTTTTCAACACAATCGATATGAGTTAATAGCACATATGAAACAAACGCATTGGCAAAAAATATCTCTGAGTGGGACTCAGCTTTAACACCATCCTAAATTATATAAACCCAGTCAGAGCACTTTCATATGTTTCATATTAGGGGTACCTTTTTTGTTGTTTTGTTTTCCTTTGTTTCAGTTTGACATAATCTGCAAGCACCCAGAATTATTGCAGATCAACTATCAGTGAATGCCTTTTATAGAAAAAGAAAAAAAATAATTTTAAAGGAAATAAAAAATTAACTACTAAAATGTGAATGTCTTTAGATTTTTTGCACATTCTCTTTACCTGTCCTGTATAAAATTACTTGGAAAGTGGACTAGAATAACTGTCCATTTGCCTCTAATTCATTACTTTGTATAAGTTTCAGATTAATCTGCTTCATTCTTGCTGCTTTAGTAAATATTTCAACAAGACTTCCCCCCCCCCCCCCCCCGATGCTTCCTTTCCATTGTTTTGAATATACTACAGGCAGGAGAGGTTGTTAACTGCCTTGCGTGTCTCTTAAGAATGCTATCTCCACACTTGTTGTATAGAATCATTGTCCAAAGAATATCAGAATGTGCACACACATCCATGTGTGTATAAAGTGTAGCTAGCACAAAGCTATGGATATGTCAAACTATCCACTTATTTTTTGCACATCTATATAAATTTGATGCTCCCAAATGAAACCGCTTGAGATAAACATTGCAAAGTAGATATATTAGATGCATATTTCTTCTCTGGAAAAGAGAAAAAAAATGCTACTATTGTAAGAATTATTCTGTCTTTTTCCAGCCAGGAATATTTATTTCAGTGGTCCCTTCTAATGATTGAATTAATTTTTCATAAATACTTAATTCCTGCTGTCTGAGAAATTATCGATAGCTTTCAGTGGCTGCTAGAATTCTCTCTTAGCACCTTTACTTATATAGAGATTTTTTTATATATATGTGCACACACAGATTAAGAAGTTAAAAATGCAAATCTATATCTTTTACTCTGGCATAAACATGGCATAAACTAATTTTCAGTAGTTTTCCAGTTAATGCCTCAAACAAAATAATTGGACAACTGTTATTAAAACATGCAAAGTTCCTTCCTTCCCTCCTTCTTTACAAATTAATTTTGATTATCATATGGATTTTTCAATAAAACTGGCTATTGTTAAGTATGTGTGGTGGGAGGCTAACTTACCATAGAATGTCACACTTGCAGGACTCTTTAATATTAGGGTGGGGAGGGAAAAGTGTGCATACAGCAGCCTGCTAAACATTGTTTCAAGTGACATATGGTGAATTTTAGTTTGTGATCTCCACTGCATGCAACTGTGATAATGCTCTTTGCACATTTCCACACTTGGTAAGAACAGCCCATTTCTCTCAGCTTCATAAATTCCTTTTTCCTTTGTTCCAGCTACCATTCTTTGCTGGAAATATTCTTAACCGCTACCATTGAGTCTTCCTATCCTTTTTTGATATGCATTTTCATAATTCTTAATAATTGTACAAATCCACATGGTTTGCTTTGACCTAAAGCTTAATGTGTGGTGATCATCCCATTGGGATGTATTGTTCTGATTATATCTGGGCCATCAAAGAGGATTGATTTGAAAGTATTTCTGGAGTGCTTCTGCTAGAATATATTTTAGTTGGGTTTCTTCCCCTCCCCCGCTCCTCCAAGTAACTTGTATGAAGGAGATCTATATAATGCCTGAGGAAATTTGTAAATTGGAAATATTGCTAACAACTCTAAGCATCCTGATTTTTTTTTGTTCTTTAGTTTTTGGTTTTTTTAAATATTGGGACTTGGGGCAGACTATTTATTAGAGTTTTGCAACAGAGTTCTTGTATGAAGCCTCTAAACGGCTACTTGTAAAAAAAAATTCTGACAATAAAATTCATTTTAAAAGCTCTTCTAGAAATAATGTTTTGTTTGTTTTTATTCTTCAAATTCTGATTCTTTCCATGTCATTAACATCGAAATCCACAAATGTGAAAATTAAAACCACTGAGAGGTTTTTCGGTTTTTGCACAGAATCATAAAGTTGGGTGGGACCATTTACCCCATTGTACATTACTAAAATCTGGATTAAAATACCTTCACAAATGTTTTGTTTAAACACATTCAGTAAAGGAGATCCCGCTATCTCTAGATAATTGCTCCCCCCATCAAGCTCTCTAACAGTTAAGAATCTGTTAGAGAAAGATTCTTAACTACGGTAAAATTGGGATTTTTCCATTCTGTGATACACATTCTAGAACGCTGGAAGTCCTGCTTTTGACCTATTTGACATTTTTTATCTATTTGAAAAGTAACATGTATTCCTTCTTGGTCATCTCAAGCTAACAATGCTTAACTACTTTGACTTTTCTTCATATAACTTAATTCCTTGTCTCAGATTTTCTTCATTGCCTTTCTTTAAACCTGTTCCACTTTCTCTGAATCTTTCTATTGGGGGGGGGGGGGGATGGTGTTCAAAAGTAGACACAATACGATTGGGAGTCAATTAATAGTGAGGTGGAATTTTTCTGTGATTTGGAATTATACTTTTATTGGTATATAGCCTAAAATTTTCCTCTTTTTTTTTTACAGTTACAGAATTTTTCACCACTAGAAGGTGTTACTTCTGTTTTCTGGAGACTTATGGGTAATGACATTAAACTTACCAAAGAAAGGGACAATATTCTATCCCGAGTAAATCTGCAAATAAATAGAATTGTCATCGTGGAACACAGTGCACCTTAGATAAGATGGTCATAAAGCAAAAGAAATAAATTATTCATATTTTTAGCAGGTATTTTAGAAGTCATTTCTGTTTATCACACAGAAGAAAGACTTGGCTTCTTAAAAGTATTTAATATAAAAATAATAGACATGTTGCCCAATGTAGACCACAATTACAATCAGTTTAAATTTTAAGTAATATAATTGTAGTTACTTTTCCTTGCTCTAGAGCAGTGAGTCTCAACCTTAATGCCGCGACCCTTTAATACAGTTCGTCATGCTGTCGTGACCCCAACCATAACATTATTATATGTTTTCCGTATTTTTTTGAAAATATGTGTTTTCCGATGGTCTTAGGCAATCCCTGTGAAAGGGTCATTCGACCCCCAAAGGGGTCCCGACCCACAGGTTGAGAACCACTGCTCTAGAGAAATCTCTTATTTCTTCAATCCTTTAGTTCTATCTCCCTCCCTTGGATGGAAAATTGAGGCTTCTCAGAAAATCAGGACCTGATTTTCACATATCCTATAAATGAGTTGTGTAGATGGAGAAAAAATTGACAAAATCCAGAAATCTCACAAGATAGGAAAATAAAGGGTAAAAAAGTAAAACCTGCAAGCTGTGTCTTATAATAGAATCTTCATCATATGAATGATCCTAGGTAAGCCTTGTTTAAAGAAGAGAATATCTTTAAATACTAGTGATTACTCAGTGGGGAGAAGAGAAGTAAAACAGGACAGAGATAGAACAAACCAGTAAGCTTGAAGAGTCTTCATGACAACTTAACTTGCAATATGGCTGCTAATGGGAGGTGTTTCTGAGATGCCCTGCTAATCTGTCTCTGATTCACTTCTATTTTTACTCAGGGAATTGCATTTTTAGAAGGCTGTGAATAGCATGTTTATGTGTATGTCAGCTTGCAATGGCATAGCTTAGCAATGTTAAGAATGTGGGTAGAGAAAATATTGCAAGCATGTTAACCTCAAGTACATTAGCTATCAAATCTATGTAAACAAACTTGATGAATCCCTGGCTCTCTAAATGCTGCTAAACTGTAATTCTCAGCATCGCATGCTTTTGGTAAAGTAATTGGGGCTACTAGGAGTTCTATCTCAGTACCTACATGACCACAGATTCTGCACACCTGACCTAAGGGGCCATTTATTTGCAGCGTGCTATTAAAAATTTGGCTTCATCATTTGGGCTTTCAGTCTACTGCTTTGCTGTTGCCTTCTGAAATATTTCCAATCAAGAAGGAAGTAACATGGGGCTCAGAAGCTATAGATAGCTATCCCTATATATGGTTGTATTAGTTTGGCATTTTAAAGGTAAAACAGTCTTATCTCTTAAGCCAAGCACGCATGTCTAATAATAACAGCAATTATATTCTTGTACTGCAGCATAGAGATCAGAGGTGCAGAAAGAAAGCAGGAAAAAATTAATGAATCCAACTATTTCCTAACCTTATGCAACATTTGAAAGAAGTGAACTGTTCTAGAACTGAGTTCATATTGTATCCTTCGAAAAATATGCAGTTTGTCCTCACAATATCACTACAAATCACATTTGTTGCAAATAAAATTCCTCTGGATTACAATTGTATGATTGCTTTCTAACAAAAACCTGATTTTCTTAGGGTTGGTCAAGACATAACTGGCCTATTGAAAAGGTTTGTTCATTTTGCTTTTGTTGACTCTGAATTCATTTTATAGTCTTTTTAACTACACACCCAGCAACTAAGGAGTTGAATTTAAAGTGCTGAGGAGGTCTACCCTATTAAAAGCTCAGGATAGTACAGGGATGGCTAACCTTTTCCAGACCAAGTGCCCAAAGCGTGCAAATGCGTGCACGGCCGAACCCCCAAAATGCAATGTGTGCCCTGCGCCCCATGCATGCATTACCGCCAAACCCCCAAAATGGAATGTGTGCGTGCCCTCGTGTGTGTGCCCCGCCCTCTGTGCATATGTGCATGGCCCTGTGCATGCACCCCACCTCCAGGCATGTATAGCAGAGACCTGAAGACTAGCTGGCCAGAGGGAGGTGCGCATGTACGGGCAGCAGAGCTGAACTGGTGTGATGGCTTGCATGCCACCAGAGAGGGCGCTGTGTGCCACTTATGGCACACATGCCATAGGTTCACCATCACGGGAATAGTCAATTCCAAAGTGGCCTCACTTGCTGAAATACCCCTCAGAAGGTCTCACAGTGGCCCAATATTAGCAACACAATACCAAAAAGGCTTTAGTGGCCCAAAGCTGTTTCCCATGAGGGTGGAGGGACTCCTGTGTCAATCTGCTGAATTATCATACGCATTGACTATAGCCTGCACACCTCTCTTGGTAATCCCACACTTCAGTGAAGGGAAGGGCAGCAAAGCATTTCTCACTTCAGCATTTATTATGGTCACTATTGTAGAAATTCAGCAGCCTCAACCGTGGTTAACCAAACTCTCCGAGAGACAAATTGGGGACTAAGAAATGTCACCATTCTGCTGATTTGAAATAATGGCAGTTTTATTTTGTTCTTTGATTCTAATCTTATATTGCCCTTGAGAAAAGTTCTGTTTTATATGCTACTCTATAAAGGTGGCAGAAATCATTCCCAGCCCAACAGTATAAAAGTACAATCAACCAACATATAAAGAAATTAATAAAGGCTTATGAACTTTTAAAATAGGGAGTCAAAGTTTTGACCAATATTTAAAGTTGCAAAAAGCCATTTTCCATTGGTCTTTTGTTATTCAATATGAGCATGAAAAAACAGTTGCTGGAAATTTATCTGCAGCCAACATCATAGTAGAGTCTCCTTGGAGGGACCTGCTTTGAGCAGACACACAACTGCTGCACTCTGTAATTTTTATTGTCCAAGTGCTGCTTCCAGAGAGAGAATTTTTGGGGGTGGAGGGGTAAATCTTATACACTTCGTTACCTCTCATTGGTCAAAAGATGTAGGACACATTGAACAGATGGTATCGCTAAATTTAAACAGGTTCCCTGCCTCATTGCTGCCATCCATCTTTTAGGACTGATATCCACCTAAGGTGTAGCTTTATGCAGCATTTTAATGTCTGACTACTCTGACAGTAGAAACTGGTAAATAATTTATGAAAATCATTAGCCCCTAGGAAAGGATTTATTGCTGCAGTTGCAGATTGCATCCCTTTGTTTTTCTCATTGCTCTTGCAGTGAAAGAACTTTTTCTTATTCCTGCCAAATGTAAATAACATGTCAACTAGTAAATTAGAAATATTCAAGTCCAACTTCTTCAGCTATGAATTATTCATGCTTAATTCCCATCTATTCCTAGCGTAAAATATCAGACCTGGAAGCTAGAAAGTCTCTTGGCTACAGTGTCCAGTCTGTATTATAGGCAAGGATGCTTACACCAACTCTTAAAATTTCAGTACCGGGCCAAGTCATAAGTTTTCACTTAATATTTATCACTAGAATTTGCAAAATAGTTTCCTTCAACCTGGTGTCTTCATAAAAGTGAGAGTGGTGAGTGCAGCACATCTGGAGAGCAAAAGATTGGGATGGGAAAGATTTAACCACTGGGTTAGGCGGTTCTTAACTAAAAGATTAAGGTTCCCCTCGCACATATGTGCTAGTTGTTCCTGACTCTAGGGGGCGGTGCTCATCTCCGTTTCAAAGTCGAAGAGCCAGTGCTGTCTGAAGACATTTCTATGGTCACGTTGCTGGCATGACTATAAACGCTGAAGGCACACGGAACGCTGTTACCTTCCCACCAAGGTGGTCCCTATTTTTCTACTTGCATTTTTACAGGCTTTCGAACTGCTAGGTTGGCAGAAGCTGGGACAAGTAACGGGAGCTCACTCCGTTACGCGACGCTAGGCATTCAAGCCACTGAACTGCCGGCCTTTCTGATTGACAAGCTCAGCGTCTTAGCCACGGAGCCACTGCATCCCCTGAACTACTTAACTACTATTATGATATTAATATATCATATACTATTACTATGATATTTTCCAATATTGATAGTTTTTAAAGGAATGCATTTCATGAGGGATAAAGTTCACCAGAACAGCTTAATCATCTCAAAAGGATACCAGCAGATGAAAATATAAGAAAATAACTATCCCATTTAGATGTAAACCTATCCAATATTAGCCTTGATTTGTGCACAGTCTATTTTATATTGGGGGCTTTATTTTTCATCCCCTTCTTAACTTGAATTTTGAATTTGTCTTTCTGCCCACATTTCTGCATTTCATCATGGTCTCTTCTCTTGGTGAGTTTATCTAGAGCTCCAGAATGCATACAGGTAGTCTTTGATTTACAGGAGTTCATTTAGTGACCATTCAAAGTCACAGTGGCACTGAAAAAAGTGACTTATGACCTTTTTCACACTTACAACCATTGCAGCATCCACAAGATCATATGCTGAAGATTTGAACACTTGGCCACTGACTCATATTTATGACAGTTGCAGTGTCCTTTTGGCAAAATCAATGGGGAAGGCCAGATTCATTTAACAACTGTGTTACTAACTTAACTGCAGTGATTCGCTTAACAACTGTGGCAAAAGAGATCTGTGATAAAATGGGGCAAAATTCACTTAACAACAGAAAGATTGGGCTCAATTGTGGTCCTATGTTGAGGGCTACCTGTACTTTTGAGCTAAATTATATTTGCTGAGAAGGGACTTAGCACTCAGACACATACCATACTAAAATCGTATTCCAAATTTATGTGGATTCTTAACCCATTTATGATTTTCAAAGATCAAGGTCTTATCTTTTTGCCGTTTATTTCATTTTGTTTTAATTTTTAAGCTTATGATTAAAATGTTCTTTCATTAAGGATTGAAGGCAAACTCATCCAGCATTTTCAAACTTGTTAATCTGAAGGTCTTTGTTACCTTAAAATTAGTTAACGAACAACTTCTGAGTGTGATTGAAAAGGAAGTTTGCCAACATAAGGTCTGACTGCAGCTGTGAGCTATTTTCCCCCTTTTAATATTTAATTGTTATTATTCTATAATTTTACATTTTTAAGCCTAATTTAATTTTTTATTTTAATGTTATTTTTTTTTACACTGTTCTCTTTATTGATTATATTGTACACCATCCAGAGCCCCCATTAGAGGGTTGTGGGGGAAAAAAGAAAGAAAGAAAGAAAGAAAGAAAGAAAGAAAGAAAGAAAGAAAGAAAGAAAGAAAGAAAGAAAGAAATTCACATGCTGAAAAGTGAGTATTCAAAACCCACCAGGACCAGTGTCTTGCAATCTCCTCATGAGTAGCAACTCTTCAGACATTAGACTTACTCTTAGAATAACTTTATTGTCACAAAACTACACTAATTGGCATACATTAAAATGAAATTTCATTGCATACAACTCTCAAAGGGTCACCACCTCCAATATACATGACATAAACATGACAAAATAAACAAATACTAAATTATGCACAGACCAGAGGTGGTATTCAGCCAGTTCTGACCACTTCTGGAGAACCGTAGCAGAAATTTTGAATAGTTCGGAGAACCGGCAAATAGGCTGGCCCCACCTCCGCTGTCTCCCAGCCTCCCAGCTGATCTTCTTTTGTTGCCTTGAACAGGAGAATGGAGCTGGAAAGCAGGTTAGTGGAATGGGGAGGGAATGGGGATATTGCAATATCCTTCCCCTGCCATACCCACAAAGCCACGCCACGCCCACAAAGCAATGCCCACAGAACTGGTAGTAAAAAAATTTGAATCCCACCACTGGGCAGACCCACATATATTATATGACACAACGAAACAACATAATCTAGTTTGGATGTACATGGCAAGAAAAACAAGTCTTACAAGTTTACCAGGCGGATGGGCATAGGGAACAAAGCTGTTACAGGATCTGGTAGTCCTGCTAGAAATACTTCAAAAACATGTGAGCAACCTCCCATCCTCCATACAGGTCCATACAGGTTCCAAAGAGCTGGTGTTCTTGTATATTTGAAAATACACCAGGACCATCATACCCGGGCTGCAAAACTGTAAGGCTACTGTCATGGCAACGTGGAAGACCATTGTTATTTGGAGAAGTTCAGTGACTTATTTTTTTCATTGCTCCTTCGTATTAAGAATCGTATTATTTTCATTTCGAGCTAATCTGCTTGGGTTTTCTGTTACTGAAGAAAGGAGAAGGGGGGAGATTTTCATATAGCTGCAAGACTTATCTGTGAACGCCTTGGAATTTTGAGTTATGTGCCACCCAGTCGAAGATGGATCTTGGAGTCTCGTGACCATAGAAGCAGGGCTCTGGAGTCATGGTGCCAAGTTTTAATAAAAATCTTAATACTGACTTTTAAGGTGAGGAGCTTCTGCCCAGAACCTAGAGCTGGTTCTGTGAAAATTGACCGCCTTTGGGGTATCTCCGCTGTTGTTATTGAGAAGCTCTCGACATTTTGTAAGACATTTGGTTAACTTCTTGCTTGGCATGTATGCTTTTGATATTATGCTTTTAAAACTGTTTGTCTGAGCTAATGATAAAGCAAAAAAATCTCTTATTCACTGGAGTGTTCATTCTGGATCCAGAAGAACCAATTGCCTGGGCACCGGATGTGTGTTTTTTAATGTTGTACGCCGCCCTGAGTCCTTTTGGAGAAGGGCGGCATATAAATCCAAACAAACAAACAAACAAACAAACTGCCCTGACACTTAGCAAAACAGTTCCTGCAGGAGAGTAAACATAAGTTTTCTGGGTCTTTAGGCTGGCATCTAGTGGCTGCCCAGTTTACTGCAACCCACATATGGTAACCCTCAAAAAACCCAATTATTTAAAAAAAAAAAGTTCCCCTAGGAAAATCAACACCGGTATACATTATACATGTTCGCTTGTTGGAAGAAATATCCATCTTGTTCAGTTTCAAGTCGGGAGAAAGGCACTGTAGACAAAATAGAGACTAGAAGCTAATTGGAAAGAGGGTTTAATGATGAAGCAGAACCACATGGGCTCTTGGAAGCTGACCACATGGAGTTTGGGGGGTGGGGTTATACCTTCTATTGGGCTTTGTATTTGATATTCCTGTTCCTGTGCAAGAACATGTATTCTATTGGCTGTTGTCATATTCCTATGGGGTCATATAGGGTTCATGCAAATCCGAGGTGTTTGTGTGAGCTCCCAGGTTTGGTTGAAGTTTGGATTGCTGTGAAGGTGATGCAATGAATGGTAGTGAGTTAATTCTATTATGTCCTAAAGCAGGGGTGTCCAAACTTGGGAACTTTAAGACTTGTGGACTTCAAGTTGAAGTCCACAAGTCTTAAAGTTCTCAAGTTTGGACACCCCTGTCCTAAAGGATAATCCCATCATCTTGGAGCTGAAGGTCTTTTGTTTTGTAGATAGGCTGGCCCAGTCTTTCTTAATGGGTACAAAATACCTGCTTTGGGAGGGGGGGCTATTAAGAGCGAGTCTGCTTCCTGCCTCTAAAAAACACACGTTTCTCCATTTCTCATTTAGGGAAATATAATATTCTGCCTTTTTAATATTCCTTGGAATATTTCATTCTTTAAGGAGGGGGACTTCCCACATACCCCTGTACTTTTTCACTGCCCAAGAAAGCTTTGAGATGGGATATTTGAAACAAGAGAGAACACAAATACCACCACTGTTCACCGCATTGGCCCTTAAAACAAATGGTAAAATGCCTCTGAGTTCCAAACAATTCTTCGTTAATGGAATAATCACAAGTAGAGTAGCAAAACTTTGGGTAGCAGAACCTGGTTGAGGATCTCACTTGCGAGGTGCTGGAGGGACGGAATCCTTTACTATTAAGTGTGCTTTTCCATGCAGTATAGTCTCCTTGATTTTTCAAGAGAAATGTTAACGTCAGTAGCTAGCAACATCTGCATTGGCATTCTGGGAAAATTCATTTCCTTATGGAAAATATGGAGGAGCCAGTAGAGTGAAAAGGGAACTTTGTTTCACCAGAAAAAGTCACTAGCACCCTCTTGTGTTGATTTTTTGAGCAAACCTAGCAAACAAATACAATATTTGAATTAAGGACAGGCTTCTGCAGAGATTGAAAAGGGAGTTGCCTGCAGGCTTTTTACATTTCCAAGTAATCCCATAAGGCTTCTTCTCATCAATAAGCTCCAGTGACTGGGTTATGGAAATGGGATTAGCTGCAGGCCATTGTAAATTGTCTACTGCAAATTGCAGTGTTACAATATTCCGTGGTTAGATTTGATTTTGGAAATGGATTCAAAATGACTATGTCAGAGAGAATGGTATGCTAGCTTCAGACCTTTCAGGTGCTGAAATTCTGGAACACAAATTGAGATGAAGTGGAGAACTGCAAAGCATAAGGACTAAATCAGTCTAAATTTCATTCAGCTTATTCTTCAACCTAATTTCTGGCTGCGGCTGTTATTGCATGATTGTTATTCTTCACAGTCAGCCAGATGTTCAGACTGGATTTGACATTTTACCTAGCTAAGGTCTTGGGATAAGCATATGTGGATGTTTGATGGTGTAAAAGCATTGCTGCAGGATGTAAGCAATTCTGCAAAAGTTGCCTTTTGCAATTGACTGCTGGTGATTTATCATTGCTGATGATGTTCATGTGGTACTCCAGATGTTTTGGGATTACATACAAGGCACCTAGTAAAAAGCACTACTAACTGAATTGGATTTTCAGATGGCTAAAGGTACTGGGTGATGTTTAGGGTTAATGCACTCCATTGGAAGGTTACAAGAAAGTTGTAAACATTTTGGGGGTGGATGATTACAAAGCCTCACCATAGTAAGAAATATGGTTTAAGTCTCCCTTAAATAATCAGAATTTTTGGGGAGCAGCAACAGTGTTACCCTCTCCTCCCAAGTATGGCTAACACAGAGACCATATATGGTAGGTGAAATATCCATGTCAAAATTTAATCTAAGCACAATTTGGGGGGCTTCTATATTCTGAGGGTGCATTAATTCCATGCTATATCCATGATAGAGACACATGTCAGTTAAGATGTGTATGAGTGGTCAGTGTACAATATATATTAAGTACATTTTCACACCACACCCTGGGGTAAAACCACACATCCTTTGTGTTTGACACTCATCCAGCAAGCATGATCCTTCAAAAGAAAATATTCTGAAAGAATAGACATATTTTCTTTCTTCAAAAGAAAATATTCAGAAAATGTAGGCAGTGATTTCCCCCTCCCCTAGTCATCCCTCCTTGAAAAAAATTAGTCCTCCGGCACTGTCCACTGCACAGCATTCCTTATTATCACATCTATTTTCTAGGTTCATATCTTGGTTTGTGGCTAAGCAACTTTAGGCAACTTTGTGGCTAAACAATTTTGGGCTGGTTTGCCTCTCATCTCGCCTAGCTGGAAACTGTAGCTTCATCTCCCTCATGTCTTGCTCTTCTTCTTCTTATTTTAAGTAGTTCAAAAGACCTTTGCAGTTCCCACAATTAAATGACAAGCTATTCATCTGAGTAGCTGAAGCTTAAATCTCAACAAATTCTTCTGAGGTTGGAAAGAATTGACTCTTGATTTTCTTAGCAAGGTCAATTGCCTCATCCTGTGCTGTATTTTTGCCACTAGATGGAGGAGCACACT
This sequence comes from Natrix helvetica, assembly GCF_964273705.1. Taxonomy (NCBI): domain Eukaryota; kingdom Metazoa; phylum Chordata; class Lepidosauria; order Squamata; family Natricidae; genus Natrix; species Natrix helvetica. The sequence goes on along the minus strand of NC_138548.1, from coordinate 74,620,925 downwards.
GCACAGTTATCCCTTGAAATGGGTTCTCCCTTTCTCCAGGCACTAATGTGCAAATAGAAAATTCAGCAGGCTCCATCACCATTAGGGACTGATGTGTACTGAGATTATGATGCACAATTTAAGTAGCATGGCCAAAATGAGTGAGTTGGTCAAGGATGATTTGTGGCACACCAGCACAAGGGCAAAAGGCTAATTCCTATTTGTTTTTTCTATGACACTTGGTCTATATAATTTGCAGCATCTGCGGACTTATGTTTCTGTTTTCTTCAACCTAATAATTCTGGGCTGAAACCCCCATAAGTCAGTTTCATATTTGACATTGTTGGTGAAAAGGTGGGCCCTGGTGAAACATTTTTGCAATGAACTTTTATGCAAATTGTGGCTGTTATGAAAGTCTCACAAAGTTCTTATTCAGATCTCGGTCCTGGCGTGAAATTATTTGATGAATTTCGATCCATGCTCCAATTGACTCTCCTATGCTACAACAGTTGCAGACCAGAAATAGTTATGTCAGCTCAATGGCATGGTTTCTTCCCATAATATTTTTGAACTTGCCTAATTATCACCAATGGAATATAGGCCCTGGAAGACTAGTGTATCCCTTTTGTTCATTCAATGTATGATTTTCTAAAAATGTACACAAACTGGAGGAAAAATGGACTGAAGGAAAATTTATCATGGCAGTCTGTAATGTAATGACCTATGTGCTGTGAAGATACCATTCAGGAGTCTTTGGAGCTCTTTGAGCTTGGCTATTTTCCTGCAGACATTTCATCACCAAAGGTAATATCATCGCCAAGGTAATATCATCAGTGCTATCAGTAATTAGCACTGATATTGCCTAGTTTTGGTAATGAAATGCGTGAAAGAAAGCAGCCATGCTCAGTTAGCACCAATGACTCCTCATTTCAACTCTAAGGTACAAATGTTCTCCTTTATAGATACCATTCAAATATCAATTAAAACATTTCAAACATCAATTGTTCAGGCTTGTCTAAGGCTAGATTTTTGGGATAAGCAATCTCATAAGCATCCCAAACTTGCTACATGATGAGAAGAAGTTTTAGCCTTTCTAACAACAAACCAGGAATTTACTATTGTTACTTGATCTTTATTTGAAATGTTACTTAACACTGATAGATGAATTAATATTTTCATCACTTACTTGGAGTTTGGAAGGTGGGAGGATGATTTATTTACCAATACACTGGTCTCTAAAAGAGGCGTGGTGGGTCTGTGGGAAGGGAACTTCACCAAGACAGTGTTGTATTAGGAAAACTATACAGCCCATAGCCAAACTAGAAGTCACTAGAATAACAAAGCCAGCATACATTCTAAAAGAAACATCCTGAGAATAATTACCAGGATATCAGCACAATTAGAAATAGCTGCAGAGTACAAATAAGACAAAAAGACCTAGGAAGTGCAGGAAGAAGCTACCTTTAAGAGAAGGAAAAGGTCAGAGTGACAACAAAGACTGATTAGCTCAGGGGCGAAGATGTAAAAATAGGAAATACAGTAAAAGACACTAGGGCTCATCCCTGTCCCATGGGAAGCACTTTAGGGCAGAGGAATAACAAAACTCAGGACAGGATTAGAACCATTAGCAAAGGCACACACAAAAAGGGATAAAACAATAGCACAAAGAAAACAAAAGGACTTCAAAGAGGAAAATGGTATAAAAAATGTACACTTTCTGTATGTCGGGGTCAGCTCACCCAGGAACGCTGATCCACATCACTGTTGGTCTTGCTTTCCTGAAATAATAAAGTCAACTTGCTTTCAAACGCAGCGTGCTTCAATTCTAAATTCATTCTCCCAGCCGGGAAATCCGAACCCGCAGAGGAAACCTTTTTCCATTTAACAGGTCAATGGCTAAGATGCTGAGCTTGTTGATTGAAAAGTCGGCGGTTTGAATCCCTAGCGCCATGTAACAGGGTGATCCCCCCCTTTACTTGTCCCAGCTTCTGCAAACCTAGCACTGCAAGTAGAAAAATAGAGACCACCTTTGGTGGGAAGGTAACAGCGTTCCGTGTGCCTCTGGCATTTAGTCATGCCAGCCACATGACCATGGAGACGTCTTCAGACAGTGCTGGCTCTTCGGCTTTGAAACAGAGATGAGCACCGCCCCCTATGTGCAAGAGGAAACTTTTCCTTTACCTATTATACTGGTCTCTCTCTATAGCAGGACTGTCAAACTCCTGTCCGCAGGCCAGATGCATCACACGCCATGCCCACACCCGGTTTAGTGAAGGGGAAAAAAAAGTCTTGATATGTCATGTGATGCCGCCATGATGCTGTGAATTTGACACCCCTGCTCTATAGAGTGACTAAGAGATATTTGAAATTGAAGGTCAATGCATCTGGGAAGAAACTTGATTGAAGAAAAGCTTCTCTGGAACGGTGACTGAAAACTATAAAACTCAGACAAGTCTGAAAATATTAGATGAGTTTCCTCCAATCCTTAGCAAAAGAAGTTTTAAATGCAAGTTTTAGGATTTATTTTTTTCCCTTTGGAACAAACAGCAAAAGGTTGATTAGAACTTTGATTTTGGAAAGTTAGAAAGAGACTAAACATCCTGATGAATTTGAAGTGATTTTGGAATTAACTATAGGAATCCTTATCATAAGAAAATGTTTTTGTTTTGAATTCTTTTTTTAAAAAAAAGTATGAGATTTTGAAGGTTGGACACTAGAGGAACTAGAGGGACTGACTGCGCACTAGGATTTTGTAAGCTGCCCAGATCCATTGGAGGTGGGGGGGGGAGGGTAGACAGAATAAATTTTCACTGTCATCCTGCTCCTCCAGTATAATAATTTATTCCCTTGCTTTGGATCCAGTACCCCTGGGTTTTTCTTCTTCTCATTTTGGCCTGCCCCGCACTTAGACAAATATCCTTATTTAAACTTAAGTACCAACTTGTTTTTCATGAAAAATGCTATACCATGTATTCACATCTTTCTGCCTTGTTCCATCAATCAATAAACTTGTAAGGTTTTAAAGAAACAAAAAAAGTCTGCAAGCAAGTAACTAATAAAGTAAGAAATAGCAACTAAACAAATTGCTCAAAAATTGTGTCCCTATAGATAAATAGAGCAGGAGAAAACTTTATTTACATAGATGGAATTGCTAATGGAATGAAACATCTTAAAGAAAATAGGAAAATAAAAAGGTTTAAATTGAACTTTACAAGTCAGTAAGATGGGCATCACATAGTACAGGTCGTCCTTGACATGCAACAGTTCATTTAGTGACCATTCAGTTACATTTTTTCATATTTACAACCGTCGCAGTATTCCCCTAATCCAATGTTTTTCAACCTTGGTAACTTTAAGTCCTATGGACTTAAACTCCCAGAATCCCCCAGCCAGCTGGCTGGGGGATTCTGGGAGTTGAAGTCCACAGGACTTAAAGTCGCCAAGGTTGAGAAACACTGCCCTAATCATATGATCAAACTTGGATGCTTGGAAACTGACTCATATTTATGACAGGTGCAGCGTCCCGGGGTCATGTGATTACCTTTGATGACCTTCTGGAGAAACCAGATTCATTTAACAACTGTGTTACTAACTAAACGGCGGCAGTGATTCACTTAACAACCGTGGCATGAAAGGTCGTAAAATGGGAGAAAAATTCACTTGACAAATATTTCACTTAGCCACAAAAACATTGGGCTCAATTATGGTTGTAAGTCGAGGATTATCTATAGCGTATTCACAGCTTGAACACTATGGACATCCTAATTAGATTTGTACCTCCCTGGTTTCTGAAAGGAAAGACTCAACAATTCCTGTAGAAGCAGAATATAAAAAGTCCAAACAGCTCCCATTCTAACTAGTTATACCAGCTGTCTGTGGAGATTCTCAGTCACCCAAGTCATGGTTATCCCAAAGATGCTTCTGCAGAAGCTTCTTGGATGAAAAGCGAAATGTCTTCAAAGAAAAATCGGAAGGTCCAGTTGCCTCTTGAAAAAGCACCTTTGGGATAGTTGTAGTAGTTAACAACTGGGCTAACACAAGTGGTGGGTTTCAAAAATGTTTAGAACCTCTTCTGTAGGTGTGACCTGCTTTGTGGGAGTGGCTTGCCAGCCATGTGACCGGGTTGGAGTGGCTCGCCAGCTATGTGACCGAATGGGAGTGGCTTGGCAGTCATGTGACTGGGTGGGCATGGCCAACTTGTAAAATGTGGTGAAGCTCACTTAACAACGCTCTGGCTTAGCAATCAAAATGTTGGCTCAGAAACTCTGGCATTTGAAGCATGCAAGTCTTAAAGTTGTCAAGTTACAAGACCCTTGCACCCCTAATCCTTTACAAAAAAAATCCCAGGGATTTTCAAACTTGACAGTTTTAAGACTTTAAGGTTTAGATAGGACTCTTAGAGCTGGGCGGGACGATTGATGAGCCAGCCAATCAGTGAACGGCGGGCGGGGCAAGCGTGATGCAGGCGGGCAGGGGGAGGGAGCTGGAACCGGTTCTAAATGGCATGGTAGATTTGTGGAACCTCTTCTATAGAAGAGGCTAGAATTGGCAGGAACCCACCCCTGGCTAACACCAACTGCTTTACCTCAATTAACATAAGAACACACATCTGGTGAATAACGAATGGATGCCAAAGAAGTATTTGTGCTGTGTTTGTTTTCACACGTAATCCTCAATGTATTTTACAGGTTTTCACATGAGAATTTGTTCATCAGTTCTTCAGTCAAGTTCAACCTTTTCTTCTGACAAACATAGGAAAAGATATAGAGGAGATAACATGTAACAAATGCAGAGCAAATTCACTGGTTGGAGGTCAAGCAAAGCAGTAATTTAAGTAACAATAGTTTTCCCCCCAACAACTTTGGCTTGGCTAGCCTATTGCATTCTTACCGTCTGGTGAACAACTTTGATTATGTGTCTATCTGCCACCATTAGAAAAGCTGCACACTGAGCACACAGAGCTGTAAATTCTGGGAATTGCAATCTCAAGAAATCTGAAAATTGGTCAATAAAGAAGGTTGAGCTGGGTCTCTTTTGTGTGGTGGCAGGAGCCACGGTTGGTGGATTGTATTATGTTCCATGACTCACAAGTTGCTCCAGTCAGACTTAATGATGCAAATACCACTTTGAGAAAGAAATCCAAAATAATTGCAGACCTAAATGGTTTGTGCCCCTATATTTCATTTATCTTACCATCAATGGCACTGTTCTATGAAGCTGTAAATATAAAAAACCCAAAGCAAATCAACGTGTTAAAAAAAAATCGCTATGTAATTTCTTTCAATGAACCTGTCAGTAAAGAGCCCCTAATGAGAATGACCTTTAGAAGCCAATTAGTCTTGGTAGAACAGCATAATCACATTTAAATAATGTTTTCTCCTTTAACTAAAAGTCCAAAGGAAGCCCTTTGCCATTATGCACATTTAAAGAGCACATGCTACCTAACTGTTCTACTCCTACATCATCTCTTACCCTCCTGGGCTGAGCCAGCCACTTGGTGGCCATCCAATAAAACTGAGCTGGAGATAACAGGGGTTGGTGCTCATTGGAGTTCATATTTCTTCTACGACTCAAAATGCCTTTCTTTAAAGAAATAATATGTATAGCTCAACAAGCTGAACTAAGATTCACCAGAACCAGCAGCATTTGCAGAATCTCACTACTTTCATCAGAATGGCAAAAACACCATGTTGTGTTATAATAAGCCTCACCCTCTTGAGAGGGATGCAAGATATGACACCCATTGAAAGGAGTTAGACTTGCTTGCTTCATAAAGTCACAAAGCTGCTTTGGTCAGTGTGATCTCCATTTTTCAGTTCTCAATGCCCCTGGCCAGAATAATTTGGCGGAAACTTTAGGATTGTGCATGCTTTGGGTTTAATCTCCAAAAGGTGCTTCAGAGCATATGGGAACACAACTACAGGATCCTGCCATTAAAGTGGCCATGTTTTTTTCTGAGATCCTGAGAAAAGTTGCTCTATGAATGGATTCTTACAAACAGCAGAAACTTGAAAAAAGCAGCTTTAAGTTCCGTTAAAGCCGCTCAGCTTTAACGGAACTGATTTTTCAGCAGGGGTTTGGACTAGATCTCCAAAGTCCCTTCCATTCTGTTATTCAGACAGAATGGAAGGGACTTTGGAGATCTAGTCCAAACCCCTGCTGAAAAATCAGTTCCGTTAAAGCTGAGCAGCTCTGTAAAAAATTTTTTTTACTTTTTTTTAGTTTATCAAACAAGATAACAGGTATGAGTATAAATATGGACACAAACAAAGAAAATGAGCACAAATAAATGGGGAACAGTGGGACAGGGAAGTTAGGTACACTGGTGCGCTTATGCACGTCTCCTTTACGGACTTCTTAGGAATGGGGTGAGGTCCATGGTTGACAGTTGAAGGTTGAAGTTGTGATGGTTTGAGGATGTAACAACGGAGTCAGATAGAGCATTCCAGGCACTGAACACTCTGTTGCTGAAATCGTATTTTCTGCAATCGAGTTTGGAATGGTTTACCTTGAGTTTGTATCTATTGTTTGCCCAAGGATTATTGCAGTTGAATCTGAAGTAGTCATTGACAGATAGGACATTGTAGTAGACAATTTTGTGTACTATGCTTAGATGACGTAGTTCCAGCTTGTCTAAGCCCAAAATTTCGAGCCTGGTGGCGTAAGGGATTCTATTGTGAGCAGAGGATTATTAATATAGATATAGATTAATATAGATAATTAAGATATTAAGAGTTTAAAAAATAATTTAAAATAATTATTAAGATATTAAGAGTTGTGTAGCAACTTTTGGAAGACATGGCTATGATTCTGGGCAGGGGCACTGGAGTGTTAGGGGCATAATGTGTTTATTGTTTTGTCTAGACTGGTTTGATTTCTTGGCTATTGTGTGTATTGCTGAATTTTTTGTTATGTTTTGTCCTGTTTTTAAGGCAATGAACTACCTAGAACTGCTATTGTAAGATTGCTGGTCATATAAATTTAATAAATAAATAATTGCACACATATACACACATCCTGGACAAAAGCATCCAGATCAAAAATTTGTTTTAGAGCAGGGGTGTCCAAACTTGGGAACTTTAAGACTTGTGGACTTCAACTCCCAGAATTCCCCAGCCAGCATTATTCCATTAACGAAGAATTGTTTGGAACTAAGAGGCATTTTACCATTTGTTTTAAGGGCCAATGCGGTGAACAGTGGTGGTATTTGTGTTCTCTCTTGTTTCAAATATCCCATCTCAAAGCTTTCTTGGGCAGTGAAAAAGTACAGGGGTATGTGGGAAGTCCCCCTCCTTAAAGAATGAAATATTCCAAGGAATATTAAAAAGGCAGAATATTATATTTCCCTAAATGAGAAATGGAGAAACGTGTGTTTTTTAGAGGCAGGAAGCAGACTCGCTCTTAATAGCCCCCCCACAAAGCAGGTATTTTGTGCCCATTAAGAAAGACTGGGCCAGCCTATCTACAAAACAAAAGACCTTCAGCTCCAAGATGATGGGATTATCCTTTAGGACAGGGGTGTCCAAACTTGGGAACTTTAAGACTTGTGGACTTCAACTCCCAGAATTCCCCAGCCAGCCATGCTGGCTGGGGAATTCTGGGAGTTGAAGTCCACAAGTCTTAAAGTTCCCAAGTTTGGACACCCCTGTTTTAGAGTATCCAGGTGCACCCAGGTAGCATCCACCCACAATTCTTTAAAACAACTTCATCATTTCCCAGAGTTGCATAGCTAACCTCTGGAGTAGCAGAGTCATTTTGGTTTAACGGGTCTAAGGTACTCTAGTGCTCCAAAGTCCTTTTCTGTTTTTGATTATTAACTGATGTCCAGCTCTTTTAGCTATTACTATATTTAGAAATTAACTTCTAGATGTTTAATGCATCCAGAAAAATACTAGAGTTCAAGATTATCCAACCGGTAATACATTTCATACAGGATGGGGAGAGTCTCCTGTGTGTTTCAATCCTGTAACCTGCACAGAGCCTTAAAAAAAAATCTAAAATGAGGAAAGAACAATAAAAGGCGTAAGGAAGTATGGCAAACTATATCTATCACCCTACCAATCACTCTTGAATAACAAGCTAAGTGCTCATTAAAACTTATTTATGGCAAAGGTCATCTTCTGGCAGATTTTAAGTACTTCTGCAGAACCTGGGAACATTATATGTTGTAGCAGTTTAGTGTCTGAAAGCAGCAGGGAGGACTAAAATTATCTTGTGCATCCTGGATATTTATTCAATAATGGTGATATGAGGCTGGTGGACAGATGCTGGAGAAGAACCTGTTATGTTGTTCCAGTGTGTCTAGACTCATTGGGGCATTGTCTGTGATGGCCAGGGGCAAGGCACAGAGGCAACACATATAGCTGCCCTTTTATTGCTCCAACTTTCTCCCAAACACTCCCAGGTTATGGCAAGTCCTAGAGCAAAGTGATTACACCCCACACACACACACACATACACCTCCAGCAGCCTCTGGCAGCAAGTAGTCCAGCAAAGTACTGTGAACACAATGGCTGCAAAGTAAGAAATTCAGTAGGGCCAGGGAATAAGACAATGAGTCCAGTAAGCAAAGGAACACAGCAATGGTTTCAGGAAGCAAAGGAACAAGGCAATTAATCTAGGAAGCAACAAATAAAGCAAGAAGTTCAGGAAACTCCAAAGGTCAGCAATGGCCCAATTAACTCCATGAAATTCATTGTTTGTTTCCGACAAATGCCCCTCCCCACAGAACCTCCTTAAGTCTCAATCCCAGATGTGCCTTGTGAAGAAGGCGGGGCGTTCGCCTCCTGAGCGTCTGGTTGGTCTGCACCGTTCCTGTCTCCTCTCTACTCTCCATGCTCGGGGATCAAGTGGGGGTGGTTCTTGCTCATCGCCTGAATACCTCCTCATTTCTACTGCCTGCCCTCTTTTGGTCACCCTGGCCCTGTTCCTCCCTGCTAGCAAGCCTTCCCCCTCCTGAGGGGCCCTGGCCTGCCTCCTCCCCACATTCCTCTGAAGCCAATGAAGCCGCTCCTACAGTCTCCTTCGGCTCCAACTCCAGCTCATCTTACTCTGCAGATTCAGGCTCCGACGGGGACATGACATTGTCTCTCTGGATAGGGGATCTTTCTGTATTGGGCTTCAAGTTTGTCTGAGGGAAGACATGACATCGTGCCACAGTAAAGTCCTGTGGTGGATAGGTACTTCAAAAGATTAATTAAATATGCCTTAGGGCAGTGACCTCCAATCTTTTGGGCACCAGGGACCGGTTCTAGTGGAGACAGGATTTTTCATGGACTAGAGGGGGAGGGGTGTAGTTTTGCATGCTGCCTGCATCCCGCAAATGAGGCTTCACTTGTTTGCATGGCCCGGGTTCTGGCATGACATGGACCAATGCTGGTCCATGAACCACGGGTTGGGGGCCCCTGCCTTAGGAGAAACAGAGTACCTGTTGTGTTCACTGGCAAAAAAGGTTTGGAATACAACTAAGTCCAATTTGTGGTCTGTGTCTGCTACATGCTGTTTAATGAGTGCTTTGACCTGATAGCATCCCATGCTGAGTAGAAGACTTGGAGAGAAGCATAAGATTTTAACACTCTCTTTTTCCATGTAGACTGAAAATCATCGCTTAGAGGTGCCGGGGGGCAGAGAATGTTTTGAGGCAGTAGTTCCATATGGTCACTCACATTCTAGCCTCCACTTTCATGAGGCCTGTCTCTTGGTATCACGGTGGCATTAGGGACTTCTTTTGAGGCTAGAAGGGCTAATTTTAGAACTTTGAACGCGTTCTATTGATGCAAAAAGAGCCTATTTGGGCTCCATAGAGAAGTTGTGTTATTAGTGTCATGCCTGCAGTCATCTTTTCTTTTGGATCTTTGGCCTGCCACACTTTCTGTTATTCTACTATGCATTTTATATTGTGGGAAAATGGGAGGGGGGATTGTATGGAGTTAGATGGTATAATAATAATAAATAATAATAAATATTTATTTCTTAGCCGCACCCTCTCCCGAAGGACTCGGGGCGGCGTACAACAAAACATAGGAAATAAATATACAGACAAACATACATATACCAAAAACATATACCGAGACATATACAAAACATATACTAGGAGGAGGTGAATTGGTAGATAAAAACAAGTAAAAACACAATGTTTAAAAACCCCTAAGTAAATTGGATGCAATTAAAATATCCCAGATAAAAAACCCGTCAGGAGCGATAAAATTAGATCAGAGTTGAGCCAGGCCAGCAACTTGAAATAGGTGGGTGTTATGTAGCCATAACAAAATTCTTTCTAGAAAGCCAAGGTCATCATTTGTTTTTGTACCTCTGCGCCTAACCAGAACTAAATGGGTGTAACTTCCAGCATGGCAGTGGAAGATTGGACCATGTAATTGACCTGTGTGTGTTGGGGCAAGGTCCTGAACTTTCAACTGGGAGGGAAAAACTGGGAAGCTCTCAGATTCGGGTTGTCCCAGATGTGCCATCATGGCTCTCTTAATAAATTGGACTCTGATTTAATTTTGGATGCTATTTGGAACCCTGACATTGGCTTGTCTTCAAATAATTTGACTGACATGTCCACTTCCAACAGTGGTGTCCAGATAGAGTTCCTAAAACTATGCCTCCTGGGGAGATATGGCAGCCTACCACGGTTGGACTATTTCTTTCGGAGTTTGATGTGACATGCCAGAATGAGGCTGGATTTGACTACCTGAATCAGTTGTGTGTCCAGTTGGTTTTCATGACCAACAATTGTTTGTAGCATCTCTTCTGCCAAGGGAGGTCTTGTGCAGCTGATAGTGTGGTATTAAAGAAGCTTACCAGATTGAGATTGGGATACTGTACCCATCCTTTTGCAGATCCTGACATCTTCCTGCACATCCCCCTGAACTGTTCTATTCCCAGATTAGATTGTTGGAAAACAATATTGCCAAGGACATGGTGTTGTTCTTCATCTTTTTCTGCCCTCTTAAATTGTGGTTGGGTAGTAGATAGATTTATGCCATTCATGGATGAGGGCAACACATTTGAATATGGAGTATTAATACTTAATAAATGCATCATCTATAATGAATAGCAAGTATCCCCCCCACTAGGAACACCAACTGTTTATGAATATCAATGTGAAACAAACAGCCCTAAAAGGACTGATTTAATAAAGTCCTTTCAAGCTGAAAAGCTTAAAGGGACAACAAAAGATGGAGCTTCAAACCATCAGTGAAGTACATTGATCTTCATTATTCCTCTACTATGACTTACATTCAGTGGAAAGCAAGTTGGGCAGTGAGCAGATTTGTTTGCAAAATTCCTACAAAATGTGTCCGAAATATAGAACAGTAGTTTCAGGCTGGGTTAGCTAAAATTGTACTACTTGACAGATATAGTACAGCAGCAACTAATTGGAGCTGCAACAAAAGAGCATGGATGTGGGAGTCCAAACAAATAAAAAATTGTTGGAGTTAAGAACACACACAACATCGCAGGTCTGCCCACTGGTGAATGAAAAGAATTAGAGCCACACCAGTTTATTGCCTACTCAGTCAGGGTGATTCTCTCGTGCTGCACGTATCCTTCTCACCATCTCATCCTTTTCAGCACCTGTCAATCACCAAGTTTGTTCTCCCTTAAGTAAAGTCACTTTTGAGTTGGGCTTGAAATCTGTGTAAAACCTATGGCTGTATTTACTGGTAGTTCTCGACTTACGACCACAACTGAGACCAACATTTCGGTTGCTAAGTGAGACATTTGTTAAGGAAGCTTTGCCCCATTTTACCATTTTTCTTGCCACAGTTGTTAAGTGAATCATTGCAGTTGGTAAGTTAGTAACCTGGTTGTTAAGGGAATCTGGCTTCCCCATTGACTTTGCTTATCAGAAGGTCACAAAAGTTGATCACGTGACCATGGGACACAGCAAAGGTCATAAATATGAACCAGTTGCCAAGCATTTGAATTTTGATCACTTGACCACGGGGATGCTGCAATGGTCGTAAGTGTGGAAAAATAGTTATAAGTCACTTTTTTTGGTGCTATTTTAACTTTGAACAACAAACTATTGTAAATCAAGGACTACCTGCATTTAAAGATTTTTATACCACTTTTTATTTTAAAAAAATCTTGTAGCAGTTTACAATTAAATACAAACTGCTAAAACAGTAAATTAAAAACTTAAAACAAGTATTGCCACAGACGGGAAGGGGTCAAGCTATTTTCCAAAGCACCTGAAGGCCAAATAAGGAACAATGGATGGAAACTGATCAAGGAGAGATTCAACCTAGAAATAAGGAGAAATTTTCTGACAGTGAGAACAATCAACCAATGGAAAAACTTGCCTTCAGAAGTTGTGGGAGCTTCATCACTGGAAGCTTTCAAGAAGAGACTGACTGACATCAGTCAGAAATGGTGTGATGTCTCCTGCTTGGGCGGGGTGGTGGTGGTGGACTAGATGACCTACAAGGTCCCTTCCCACTCTGTTAATCTGTTATTATTTTCTTTCCAGCAGCATGGAAGTGCTTGCTCTGACCATCTTCCATGATGTTTCTTGGACTTCACAATCTATAATTGTGATATTTGTGTGTGTGTGTGTGTGTGTGTGTGTGTGTGTGTGTGTCTGCTTTCTCATCCAAGTACTAATCAGTCCTGACTTTGTCTAGCTTTTAAATCTCGATTTCTTGGTTTGCAAGTGAAAAGCTAAATTTATTTAGAAATGAGTTCAGGCTACTTAGCCTGAAAACATGCAAGGAAATTTGGCTTAATCAGATGATACTTTCAGATGAAAATTGTGTGCATATTTTGGCAGTCAAAAATGCTTTCTAACTGTTGGATTATGAGGGAGGATTCATACGAAACACCTCATTTTATTTTCACTTTTCCTATTGAAGGGGGTGGGAGTTGTGGGTGTGGGTGTATTCCATTAATTCATTTCTATTGATGGTGGCATCTAATCAATTATTATATATAGAATTTGGAATATAGAATTTTATAACCAGAATATATAGAATGTATAAAGATATGCAAACACTTTGAACAAGTCACTGAACAGCTTCACTGGAATATCTATTTTTTATACTGAGGGGAAAATTACTATTAATCTCATGACATTTCAATGCAGAAAGAATCATTTACATATTCCCACCCCAAAAAAGAACAGGATAACTTACTTGTCACCAGATTTATACAGCAGTGGAAACAAAATGTTCCTTGTTTGAAGTCAAGTTGAGAACTTCCCAAATGTCTCTCAAGCTGGAAGCATTGATGACAACCCACCTATTCCCTTTCCCATTTTAAAATTGGACTCAGGATTGAGTAGAAAACTATATCCTGCCTTTCTTTTTCCCAAAGGTTAGCATCTCTCTGCATTGTCAGAGTCCAGAGACATACTTGCCTTTAGTAATAAGCAACTCCCACCCTTCCAAAATTCCCATGGAGGATCTAAGTCAATTGCCTAATTGAATTACAGATTCTCCAATGTAGTTTCATAGGGAAAAAAGTAAATAATCTTTTAAAATAACAATCCCCTTTATCCGCTTTAAGCTTTCTTAGGTCATCTTTTATTAAACTTTTTGCCAAATATTTCCTATTCTTTTAATCTTCTTTTAATTTTATAATCCCCCAAAAAGAAACTTAGCAAGAGGTATTCTTATCTGCTGTAAAAGAAAATCTCTCTCACTCTGTAGAAGAATTAATGAAGTTTGGTTGGCCTTAATGTTCATAAAACTTCCATTCCTGGAGCTTAGTTATGGGGAGTGACTGTCCAGAGATCAATTGGCTTATTTCATAATTTTGTCTTCATCTGGAGAGATATAACTTCCTACGTTGGCCTTCTGGGCACTGAGCTCCAAAGCGATGCCATCTCCACTCTTCCAGAAGATTAGATTGCCATTAATCCTCACTGGAAGTCACAGGACATACTTTTATATAATTAATAACAATAACGAAAAATAAATAAAACAACAAGGATGATAATGATAATGTTGGTGATGGTGATCATGATTCCATGATTATGATACTTGGCACTTTTCTAATAATAGGCAGAGGAATTTGGGGAATATCTGCAGGATAAAATCGCTCAGATCCGGAGGGAATGGATCTCCCTCAGTGTTCCAGGGGAGACGTCCGAGGCCAGTCTTGAGAGACCATTCTGGGAGGAGTTTGACTCTGTTGCCCCCAATGATTTGGACAGGTTGCATGGGCGACTGCGAGTCACCACATGTTTATTGGACCCATGCCCCTCCTGGCTTGTACTGGCATGCTGGGAGGTCACACGAGGCTGGCTCTTGGGAATGGTGAACGCTTCGTTGAGTGAGGGGTTCCTACCAGCCGCCTTGAAAGAGGCGGTTGTGAGGCCCTTACTCAAGAAGCCTTCGCTGGACCCAACTGAGCTAGCTAATTATCGTCCGGTCTCCAACCTTCCCTTTTTAGCGAAGGTTGTAGAGAGTGTGGTGGCTACGCAGTTCCCACGCCACCTGGAGGAAAATGACTATCTAGACCCGCGCCAGTCTGGTTTCCGACCCGGGCACAGCACGGAGACGGCCTTGGTCGCGTTGGTGGATGATCTCTGGAGAGCCAAGGATAGGGGTTGTTCCTCTATCCTGGTTCTGTTAGATCTCTCAGCGGCTTTCGATACCATCGACCATGGTATCCTATTGCGCCGGCTGGAGGGGCTGGGAGTAAGGGGCACCGTTCTACGGTGGTTCTGCTCCTACCTCTCCGACCGGACGCAATGTGTGTTGGCAGGGGAGCAGCGGTCGACCCTGAGGCCACTCACTTGTGGGGTGCCACAGGGGTCGGTCCTCTCGCCTCTCCTGTTCAACACATATATGAAACCGCTGGGTGAGATCATCCGTGGTTTTGGGGTGGGATACCATCTGTACGCTGATGATACTCAGCTGTACATTTCCACCCTGAACCACCCCAACGAGGCCGTTGACATGATGTCCCGGTGTCTGGAAGCCGTATGGGTCTGGATGGGAGACAACAGACTTAAACTCAACCCCTCCAAGACGGAGTGGCTGTGGCTACCGGCCCCTCGGTTCAACCAGCTGACCCCATTGCTGGCCATTGGGGGCAACCAACTGGCCCCCGTGGAACGGGCACGCAACTTGGGCATCCTCCTAGATGCCCGGCTGTCTATGGATGACCATGTGGCAGCTGTGGCAAGGGGGGCGTTCCACCAGGTTCGCCTGGTGTGCCAATTGCACCCCCTATTGGACCGGGATGCCCTTCGCACAGTCACTCATGCACTGGTGACGTCTCGTCTGGACTACTGCAATGCTCTTTACATGGGGCTTCCCTTGAGATGCACCCGAGGACTGCAGTTGGTCCAGAACGCGGCCGCGCGGGCAGTGATGGGGAGTACGAGGTACTCCCATGTGACACCACTCCTGCGCGAGCTGCACTGGCTCCCTGTAGTCTTTCGGGTGCGTTTCAAGGTTTTGATTACTATCTTTAAAGCGCTCCATGGCACAGGACCTAGCTATTTGCGGGATCGTATCCTGCCCCATACATCCCTACGACCAATTCGCTCTCACAGGGAGGGACTTCTCCGGGTGCCGTCCACCAAGCAATGCCAGAGGGCGGCGCCGAGGGGCAGGGCCTTCTCTGTGATGGGCCCAGCCCTCTGGAATGACCTCCCCCCCGACATCAGGACAACAACTGATCTCCGCTCCTTCCGCATGAAACTCAAGACCCACCTGTTCCGACTAGCCGGCCTGGCTTGAATTATAGCTATTCTAATCCCTCTGGATACAATTTTAAATTAGGTTTGACTCTGGGCGTTTTAATTGTTTTTAATTGCCTTTTTGCTGTTTTTAATTAATTGATTATTTATTTATTGTATGTGTATAATGCTTTTTGTAGAACTCCTCCTTGTCATTTATTTGTTATGTAGTAAATTGTACGCCACCCCGAGTCCCTTGGTGGAGAGGGTGCGGCATATAAAAATGATTAATAAATAAATAAATAAATAAATAGTTTGAAGGCATCAAATCTATAGGAATGCACTTCCTTGCCTACTGGACCAGTACAAAACCAGGGAAAGTAGATATGCACTCAGTATCTTGGGAATCCTGATTACAAACAAGAAATGGCTTTTACAAAACAGCAATATTAAACCCAGCCAGCAATCCGAACACAGAGATACTGTTCTTGTTAGTTCAGAGTGAGAGCTTCCTCGCAGAGATGTATATATAGAATTCCAATTGAAATGTTTTGAAGGCAGATGTTCAAAAGTGGATGATCCAGATACATTTCCTTTTACTGGGGAACCCAACCTCACCCTCCACATCTATTTTAAGAATCTTCTGAGCATCTGGATTTTAGATCATCATTTTGTCCTAAGAAATAGATAAGCACTAAATTGCACCCTGTCAAAAACAATGAAGTCACGTGTCTAATTTCTGATCTCAGCATATGTAGTAAATATTCTGAATTGCCTAATCCATACCTTTGGCAAAGGAAAAGTAATGCTTGCTACTTAGAGGCCCATTGGCCCCCTCTACAGATAGAAATCTTGACCTCAAATGATCACAAAGGACCTCATGGGACATACATCCAGCGGTGGGATTCAGACAGTTTGCACCTATTTGGGAGAACCGGTTGTTAACTTTCTAAGCAGTTCAGAGAACCGGTTGTTGGAAAAAAACTTATTTTGGTTTTTTCCACTTTACAGGGCTAATCCTGTAAGGAAGGCAGGAAGGAAACATTCTGGTGTTGCTTCTAGCCTAATCTTTATTGTCCTGCTTACAGAAACTGTGTCTCTGGTTAACCCTTATTACATTGTAACAACTAAGGTGAAGCGCCTATTGACGTGAGTGACGTTGGGTTGGCCACGCCCACACGGTCACAGGACCACCGAGCCACCCCTATCCAGCTGGTCATTAGGGCAGAGAACCAGTTGCTAAATTATTTGAATCCCACCACTGCATACATCTATACCTCGTTACATAGTGGAAAAGAGAGTCAACATCAACAATAAAAGGATAACTCTTTTCTTTTTGATCCTGAGAAAATGCATGCCACATGTAACCCACCCTAGAAAAGAAAACTAGGTTCACACAATGCTCATCCTTAATCTATTGTACTTGGTTTGAGTTTAGTGTGTCTTGAATCAGCTATTTTTGTATACCATAATGTCTACTTTATTACAAAATGTGAAGTCATTCTATTTTGACTTAACCAACAAGCCAAGGTTAAACAGAAATGTTATTTATAAACTAAGCTTTTTCTCTTTATAGTAATCAGATAGGATTTGCAAATATAATTGGCTTCAATTCCCTCCATTCTGTTTTTAAACACCTCCTTTGACACCCCCCATCCCCACCCTATTTGAGCTAACCACAAGGTGCCAGTTAAAGCATGAATGCTATTTGTGTCATTCGCTTTTCACTTCTGGAATGACTTTGTGTGTAGTAAAAATCCTAACTATTTCTTGCTCTAAGGCTGTGATGATGAACTTATGGCACATGCGGGCCCAAAACGAGGCATGTGGATGTTGCGCATGCATGGGGGGGAGGGTTTCGCATGTGCAGGGGGAGGGGCGCAGGGGGATGGGTGGGGTTGCACGTACATTGCATTATGGGTATGGGCATGGGTGCATGCTGTCGCATGCACATACACACAGTTTTGGCACATGACGACAAAAAGGTTAGCTATCACTGCGCTAAGGTGTACTTTATAGTTTGATTACTCATTTCTCTTATTTCTCATTTCTCTATAAAATACCCTGATATGCGGCACCTCTTACATAAGATTGCCTCTGCAAAACAACATAGTTGTTTATATACATCAATATGAAACACATGATTGACAACCTATCACAATATATGACTGCCCTATTTTATGCGGCAGTTACTATTACGCACAGAATTCAGGTAGTCCTCAACTTACGACCACAATTGAGCCTAAAATTTATGCTGACAAGTGAGAAATTTATTAAGTGAGTTTTTGCCCTATTTGATGACTTTTCTCGCCATATTGGTTAAGTAATTGCTGCGGTCGTTTAATTTATAACACCGTTGTTGAAATGAATCTGGTTTCTCTGTTGACTTTGCTTGTCAGAAGGTTGTAAAAGGGAATCATATGGCCCTGGGACACTATCATAAGTGTGAGTCAGTTGCCAATCCTCTGTATTTTGATCATGTGACCATGGAGATGCTGCAATGGTCATAAGTGTGAAAAATGGTCATCATAAGCGATTTTTTTCAGTGAAGTTGTAACTTTGAACAGTCACTAAAAGAACTGTTGTAAGTTGAGGACTACCAGTAGAAATTGAATGCATATCTATTGAGCAGTATAGGTTATAGAAAAGAACAAACAGAATGAAGTGACTACAGTATTTTTCAGAGTATAAGACGCACCTTTTTCCCTCACAAAAGAGGCTGAAAATCTGGGTGCGTCTTATACACTGAATACAGCATTTTTTGCCTCCCGAACCCCGCCCCCTTCACCAAAATGGCTGTGCAGAGCCTGTAGAAGGCTTTCAGAGAGCTCTTCGGGGCTGGGGAAGGCAGAAATGAGTGAAAAGCAGGCCGTTTTTTTGCTCAATTTTGCCCCCCCTCCAGCCCCCAGGAGTACTTTATAAGTCTCCTAAAGGCTATGCATGCAATTTTTTTCTGACCAAAAAACGGGCCGGTTTTTGTGAAAAATGGACCATTTTTTGCTAATTTGGGGGGGGGGCACCCCCCCCCAGGAGCACTCTGCAAGCCCCTAAAGGCTATTTGTGCCTTTTTTTGCGGGGAGAAAACAGGCCCGTTTTCATGAAAAATGGGCTCTTTTGGGGCGGTTTGCAGAGTGCAAAAACTTTTTTTTTAAATTTGCCTCTTCAAAACCTTGGTGCATCTTATAGGCCGGTGCATCTTATACTCCAAAAATACAGTAGTTGCCAGTTTTATCTTCCAGTTAAACCAGACAGGAAATGGGACTAGATAAATTCATTCTATTCTTTTTGTTATTTAAGGCCATATTAACAGAATCCTCCAAGTGTGAAAGTACAAACTTCCCACCATCACCTTTAATCATCTGAACAATTAGGGCCAGTCCCTCCTAATCTTCTTCCTTTGACCGTTAATCCACTAGGAGTTTCTGCCTCTCCTCTCTCATTGTTTCCTCACCTCTTACGCCAAGGTCATCCATACATTCCTTCACACTACTCTGAAACAACCCTGGCATTTGTATTTGTTCAGTATAGATTTTAAAATAATAATAGATTTTGCACCTAAAAAGCCAGCATATCGGCGGGAATGTAGGCTTTCTCTGCTTGGTAACCATCTTCGGATGGACGGACGAGTGAGTTCTGCTGTCTACACAATAATTAATTCCCAGTGCATCCTATTCTTTCTGCCTGCCCCACCAAATCTAGGAGAGAAAGCAACATATTCTGGATCCCTTCTATTAAACCAGTGTTTTTTTGAACTTGACAATTTTAAGGTATGTGAACTTCAACTCCCAGCATCCACCAGCCATTACCTGCCCTGTGGAATATTACCCCCCTCATATGCCTTCAGCCTAGTGGTGGGATTCGAATTTTTTTACTACTGGTTCTGTGGGCGTGGCTTGTGGGCATGGTATGGCTTGGTGGGCGTGGCAGGAGAAGGATACTGTAAAATCTCAATTCCCTCCTTACTCCAGGGGAAGGTTACTGCAAAATCCCCTTTTCCTCCCAATCAGCTGGGATTTGGGAGACAGAGAAGAGACGGGGACGGGGCCAGTCAGAGCTGGTATATACAGGTTCTCTGAACTACTCAAAATTTCCGCTTCCGGTTCTCCAGAACTGGTCAGAACCTGCTGGATACCACCTCTGCTCCAGCCCTGATAGCCAATGGCAGAGCATTGAATATCTTTGATGTTCCCCTAGGTATTTGGATCAGACTGAGAATATGGTCTGCTACTACAAATGGTTCATAGCTGACGGTGCACTATCCTGGGATGCCAGGGGGATTGGTTTGATTTTAATATGGTAAGCAGCCCATGTGTGAGAACGGTGGCGATATAAGTGATATAAATAATTACATGAAAATAAATATATAAATTGCCCATGGTATTTTACAGGGACTGAATTCTCTACCATAGCAGATCTGCTCATTATCTCAGAGATCGTTTTCTCCAAGATTACAAAGGCATAAACAGCTATTTAATCTCTATTCACCTTGCACTAGAGATCTGACAAAATAGTTTGCTGGTAACAATACAGGGAGATTTTGCTGGGAAAGCATCTATGTGATGACTGGGAATGCATTTGTCTGATCTCTGAAACTAAATGAGTCTTAACACATATATCAGATGATTACAAAGTGCAGTCTTTATTCTTCCTGCAAACCTTCATATTCCTGTTGTCCTTCCTGAAAAACTGCTCTCATTTACATGCACTCTGAACCCACCAATTTCATATCTCTCTCTCTCTCTCTCTCTCTCTCTCTCTCTCTCTCTCTCTCTCTCTCTCTCTCTCTCTCTCTCTCTCTCTCGTCTGTGTAGTCTCTGCATTGTAGTTCTATTTAAGGAAAAATAGCATACAGGAATAGTTAAAAAGAAGCCTTTTCATGTATATTTAACCTTATACACCGCTCCACAGTGCTTTACAGCATTCTCTGAGAGATTTCCCGAGTCGGCCTATTGCCCCCCCCCCACCGCCAACATTCTGAATCCTGATTTTACCAACCTCAGAAGGATGGAAGGCTGAGTCAACCTTGAACTGGTGAGGATCAAGCTCCTGGCAATCGGCAGAACTAGCCTGAAATATTGCATTCTAACCACTGTGCCACCATGGCAAATATAGCCAATTGTAAATAGCTAAATTTAGCAACTTTATTGTCCATTACTATTAGAGGTAGGTTGCTCCCAGTTCGGTCCGGATCGGGCAAACTGGTAGTGGTGGCAACGGTAAGCTCCACCCAAACAATCCCCCTTCTGCACATGAACACGAGCGAACCGGTAGCGTTGGGATTTGAAACCCACCTCTGATTACTATGTACAATAATCTTACCAGACTGCTTGGCTTCCCCTGGGAACAACCATGTTAGATACTCCCCGCCTGGTGTTGCAGCAAGACAATAGTAGTTTCCATTTAGGTCCTCTCTTTTCCGGTGGGAACAGAGAGGCCCCTGATTGGCTGGAGCGCTGGACAGCTCCCCTTTAAAGAGGGAGCTGTCCGACCATGCATTCAGTGGATGCCTGCACATATACCAATAAAGAGCTGTTGTTATCGCTAGCCTTTTGTGTCTTCCTTTACCCGATTTAACAAACCAGATAAGGCTTCATGGATCCTGGGTAAAGTTAAGCTTATGCCATCTGTGGCATGTGCAACGACTCGAAGCTAGACCCTCACTTCACCCCCTCCTTCCAGCTCATCTGGCAGTTTCCCAACATCAATGATTAGTTTTAGTTGTGGAAACTTTAAATCAGTGGGTCTCAACCTTCCTAATGCCGCAGCCCTTTAATACAGATCCTCATCTTGTGGTGACCCCCAACCACAAAATTATTTTATGTTTTCTGTATTTTTTTCAAAAATATGTGTTTTCCGAAGGTCTTATGCGACCCCTCTGAAAGGGTCGTTTGACCCCCAAAGGGGTCCTGACCCCCAGGTTGAGAACCACTGTTTTATAAATGCTTTTAAAATAGAAATGTAGACCTTTTTTTAAAAAAAAGAACAGATAAATAGCTAAACAAAAATATCAGCTTTTCTTTAAGAATTCAAGATATCACATAGAGTTTTCCTTCTTCAGTTGTATTCCCACAACAAGAACAACCAGCTGAAGAAACCCAGGCTGAGAATTAATGACTGCTCCCTAATTATGCCATGTTCTTCAGCAGTTGGAGGTGGGCTTGAACCTGAACAAGCCTTCCACAGGGTGCCAAAAAAATCAGGATGGCAACTAAGCTTTTCCTTATTAATATGCATTGCATGTAAATTAAAAAAAAAGAACAGAGCATTGATCAGGTGGTAACGGTAATGGTGATAATGCTCATCTTCAGATTTTTGATGACACATGGATCACCCAGAATTTGGAGTTCTTCCATCTTAGTCTAGACATCCCAACTACTAATCCAAATAACTGCAGATATGGAGGTAAATCAGGTTGGGTGGGAATTTCAATCCCTTCACATCTTGTAATGTATATCAGAATGTAATTGGGGAGTGACGATCTCTCAAAAAAATCCAGTCCCATGCCATGAAGGATTTTAAAATCAGCGCCTTGAATTGGACTTGGAAGCAAACTGGCAACCAAAGCAAGTCCCGGGGCAGAGGTGTAATATGTGCCATTCTAGAGACATGCATAACTGCAGATACCACCACATTTTTGCATCCTCTGAAGCTTCTGGATACTCTAAGGACAGCCCCATGTAGAGCCCAGGGCATGGGTGATCATGAGCAGAGCCTGCAGTGAAGGGAGGCTACCAAGGATGAAGCAGTGATGTGAGACAGTCCAGAAGTGGTATTCAGCCAGTTTTCTCTGATTTGGGTGAACTTGTAGCGGTGGCTGTGGGAGGCTCCGCCCACCCACTCTGACATAATGCGGAAGCACTGCACATGTGTAGAAGTTGGTGTGCATGTGCAGACACGGGGCACACACTCACATTTAGGAACTGATAGGGAAGGTAAGTGAATCCGCTTTTCGTCCCCAGCTGCCTCCACGCGAAGATGCCGCTCGCGAAGGACCTCCTGCACCCCTCCCCCAAGGAGGAGAAGCAGAAGCACAAGAAGAAGTGCCTGGTGCAGAGCCCAAACTCCTACTTCATGGACGTCAAGTGCCCCGGTTGCTACAAAATCACCACGGGTTTCAGTCACGCCCAGACAGTTGTGTTGTGCTTTGGGTGCTCAACTGTGCTGTGCCAGCCGACTGGTGGAAAGACGAGGTTGACAGAAGGATGTTCTTTCCGGCGAAAGCAACATTAAACAGTGGACACTTGGCATGGGATGGGTTTGGGACGATGGGGACGGTTGCCGGTTGCGACCCCGGGTGTTTCTCTGGGGCACCGATGGAAGTATATTATGCAACGGAGTTGTAGGGTGTGTGTGTGTAGTTACTTTTGAGGGCTTGAGTTGCTACCAACGGTGGCTGTGGGGTGAGGGTGGACACACAAACACATCCCTTCCCCTTTGTGGCTCTGGCACTGTCCTTGTAGCCTTACCCATTTCATTCAATAAACTTTGGTAAGTGAATCCCACTGCTGAGACAGTCATTGGGTCTATCTCTGAATTTCACTGTACATGCAGGTGAAATGCAGGCACAAAGTCTTATTATCCCCATTAGGGAAGTGCCAAGTTTGAGTCTAAGAGTCTTTCTAAGTCCTGTTTGGATGCCCTGGCTTCCCTTTTGACCATTTCTTTTGGCCCTTGCAGAGACTGTATTCTGCTCCTACAAAAGTGATACTACAACAATACCTTCTTTCCCATCAGGCTAGCAAGCTGCTTCAGAAGTAGCCGTAATTCCAAATCCATTCACAGGCAGACCATTGGGACAGAACTGCTCTACCAGCTACTTATTCTCTCCGTTTTCTCAGAATGATGAGCCCTGATTAATGTTCTCAATACTCCTCTACCATCATCAAAAACCAGCTTTGCTCATTCCAAATGCATTCATCTCTGGGCCGTGCCTTTTGTGCCTTGACTTTTTCTTCTAACATCCTCCCCTGCTGCTGAAAGATGTCTCAGCGTTTCATCATCCTGCTTTCCATGATGGCATGCGCGCTCCATCCCAGAGCATCTCTATGTTGTCAGCAGGGGTGGTGAAGTCCACTGTGCAGTGATTTGCTTCAGCTCATTTTTAAGGGAATCCTCCTACTGACAGTAACAAAGTTGCTTCGCAACATAATGCACAAAGCAACATGGGGTAAATGCCTCTTTAGAATTTCTGGAAACCCAGGAGACGGCGCCATTGGAATCCCTGGAGGGGTGGGGTACTTGAAATATATTAATTTTTGACAGAGTGGTCCTGCAATTAACTTACACCATGGCATTATTTAACGTTGTGAGAACTTCTCAGCTTGCTTCTCATGGGAAAACGCCAAGGCTGATGCACTCAATGCAAAAGTGGGTTTCTGTGCCTTAAACCCTGTGTTGTAATTTTAGGTGATGTCCAAGCAACAAAAGTTTCTGCCTGGGTTGTCTCTCTTTCTGCTGCTGCTTTCAGACTTCAGGGACTCTGGTTTGGGCTGAGCAGAGTTCTCAGCTCACAGACCAGTCAATCTCCTTTTCTCCCTAATTTTTCCTTGCTGCTGATTTTCCATGCTGGCGTATGACAGAGGCCTCTCACAACTGTTAGTGGTGCAATTCTATGTGGATTTTTTTTAATGTGGTCTGTATGAGGACACTGGGGTCATATAAACTGATGCAAAAATTGGAGGAGGGCATTTGTCCCTGAGCGATGCCATCAGTAATTAAAACCATTATTTTGGAAAAAGACCAGGAAAAGTTTTTAGTGACCAATTTATGATGGCATAAACTTCCATGCATGGGATCCTTATTGCCATGAAGTGTTTGTATGGGTTCCAAGTAATGCACCCATTGAAAGCAGAACTCCGAGGCAGGTAGATTCCTCTAAGAACATGGTTATTGGATCATCATATCAGCACAGCTGGTGATACCAACTCCTCTCCTCCCTCACCAGCCATCTGTTACGATGACCTTCGTTCCCACAGGAAAACTTTTTATTTTGACTGCAAGCTGGCCTAACTACTCCCCCCCCCCACTTTCTCCTTCTTTCCCAGGCTTTGTGGCAACTGTGAAGGCAGGATAAGATGGCTTCAGCCAGGTCTGCTTCTGAGTTGACAGCAGCATTTTTCTGAAGTGGTTTGCCCTTGCCTTCTTCCTAGGGCTGAGAGAAAGCAATAGGCCCAAAGTCACCCAGCTGGTTTCATGCCCAAGGTAGGATTACAACTCAAAGTCACCCAATATGCTGTGACTTTAATTGTTACATCAAACTGATTCTCAGCAATGAAAGGTGGGGGGGAGGATGTTAAAAAATGGTTCACTCCAGGTGTCCGATGCGCTATTTCATTTAGGACTTCCATCATAGGATGCTTCTCCTGGTCAGACAACGCTTGTATTTTTACTTCAGGGGTATCAAACTCAAAGCCCAGGGTATGGAATTCTCTGGCAGAGTACTTGTGCTGGGTTCCTGTCAGTTCTAACATCTTCTATAGAAGAGGTTCCACAAATCTACAGTGCCGTTTAGAACCGGTTCCAGCTCCCCCCCTCCTGCCCGTCCACACATCATCAAGATGAAGAGTGAGAGAAGGAATTCTGGGAGTTGAAGTCCACAAGTCTTAAAGCTGTCAAGTTGGAACACCCCTGAGGGTTTTTTTTCTAAAGGGTTGGGGTGCAAGGGCCTTGTAACTTGACAGCTTTAAGACTTGTGTGCTTCAAATGCCAGAATTTCTGAACCAACATTTTGGTTGCTAAGCAAGAGCGCTGTTAAGTGAGTTTCACCACATTTTACAAGTTAGCCACGCCCACCCAGTCACATGGCTACCAAGCCACTCCCACCCGGTCACATGGCTGGCAAGCCACTTCCACCAGGTCACATGGCCAACAAGCCACTCCCACAAAGCAAGCCACACCTACAGAAGAGGTTTTAAAAATTTTTGAAACCCATCACTGCATCACAGGCACCCCCAACACATGTGACGTTGAGCTGGCCATGCCCTGCCTGGCCAAGCCTACCCCGCCCACTCAAGGTCAAACACAACCCTGATGCGTCCCTCAATGAAACTGAGTTTGACACCCCTCTTTTACGTAGTCAGGAAAATGTTTGTGGTGAGAGAGAGTAGAGGCAGCTGAGCATTCTTCAGCAGGCTGAGAGCTACGTGCATTGTTCTTCCAACAAGCCATCACGTTCTCTTATAGCAAATAGGGTGAGATCACACTGCAAACAGAGGGAAGAACAAATTGTGTAAATAAGGAACAGATAAATATGTACACAATTGCTTTCCTTACCTTAATTAACTGCTAGATATGAACCCCCGCATACGCCTACTTAGAGTAATTTGACTCTCTTCACAGCTCATCTTATTCCATAGTTTTAAATAGGAAGACGACAAGACAGGCGGTGAAGATTTGCTAATGGGGTGAAGGGAGAGAAGTGGGTGAGGGGTGTGTGTGTGTGTGTGTGTGTGTGTGTGTTGGGAAAGAGAGGGATGAGACAGAGAAGCAACAGCTCCAGGCAGTGGTGGGTTCCTAAACGGTCTACTACCGGTTTGCTGAGAGGGCTTTTTGCGTGCGTGCTGATTGCTTCGCTCACACGTGCACTGCACATTGCTGCGTATGCACAGTTGACTGAAAACTGTTCTGCACATGCGCAGAAATGCGCCGGCGATGGCAGAGGAGACCGGGGAACAGGTTTGGGGTGGTGGTGGCAGGCCTGGGTCGCTGTTAGTTCCAGCGACTCAGGCCACCATACCACTACCGGTTCCGGCAAACTGGTCCAAACTAGTAGGAACCCACCACTGGCTCCAGGTCTAAGAATCCAAGTAGTAAAAGAGAGTCAGTGCTGCCCAATTCTGAGGAAGAATCCGAGACTAATGGATGATGTACTTGGCTCCCCAGTGGGAGACATGTAATTTTTAGGATATGAGTTGCAGACCTGTGATTGAAAAAGGTTAGGATCTGCTCATGCCTAAGAACGCAAGTAGTCCTCAACAGTACATCTAGTGACTGTTCAAAGCTATAACAGCACTGAAAAAAGTAACTTATGACCATTTTTCACACAACCGTTGCAGCATCTCCATGGTGATGTGAACAAAATTCAGATGTTTGGCCACTGCCTCATGTTTATGACGTTTGCAGTGTCCTGGGGTCATGGGATCACCTTTGGCAAACTTCTTACAAGCAAAGTCATCAGGGAAGCCAGATTCACTGAATGACTCTGTTACTACTGGTAAATCTCGAACCTGAGTCAATAAAAACGACGTGATGGATCAACAACTAGCCGTTTATTAACTATGCAAACACAACAGTAACCAGACAAAGACGCCTCAGGAGCCTGTCTCACAGCTATTTATACTGTAGCTGTCAGATGGATAGCCAATCAGACTTCCACGGTTCTTGACAGGCGCCGGTCGTAAGTCCAAGGACATAACAACTACCTTAATAACTGCAATGGTTCACTTAACAACGGTGGCAAGAAAGATCGTAAAATGGGGCAAAATTCACTTAACTAATATTTCAATTAGCAACAGAACTTTTCAGTTCAATTGTGGTCGTAAGTCGAGGACTATCTGTATTCACACGAATGCCTGCAAGCAAATTCTTTTGCTCTTCAATTTCAGACAACTACGTGGATGAATGAGTCCATATAGTTTTGTAGCATTAGCACAGAAGAGGCTTAATGTCACATTCTTCTGGTATTTTTGTTCTCTTCCTAGTCTATTTTATAAGCCTGGCATTTCCTGGTGGGATCCCATCCAAGTACTGACTTGGCTGCCTGACTCTACTTAGTCTTAGACCAGAAAAAGACAGTCAGATGCTGCCACCTGCTGAAAAAACAAACTACCTTGGATCTAATCCAGTGGTCTCCAAACTTGGGAACTTTAAGACTTGTGGACTTCAACTCCCAGAATTCCCCAGCCAGCCTGGCTGGGGAATTCTGGGAGTTGAAGTCCACAAGTCTTAAAGTTCCCAAGTTTGGAGACCCCTGATCTAATCCATTAAAATATATATACTAGAATTAATTTGAGGCAAGTACATGGAATATGTTCCCAAAAATCAAGATGGTGGCCAATGACAGCAGTGCCTCTTGTTAATGTGCATCACATGCAACATACATAAAAAACAGGTGGTGCTTGTTTTGTATCATCTTTGGCATCATCTTGACTTTTCCCCCATACTGTGCAGAAATCCATCTCATTGATTAACCTTTAGATTGTCTTTTCTTATCTTATATTACAAAGTAGTATGGTCAAAATCTTTAGCGCATTTTCTTCTCTCTTTCTTCTCAAGCTTCATGGTAAAGCTTGCACATTTATTTATGACTGTTGATTGAAGCAATAATGAACTTTGAAATGATATTTCAGGGCCAAGCAAAATATTAGACCAAGAAGACCAATAGATTTAGAATAAATGAGCTGTCGTGAAACTACAGTGAAACACCATATGGCTTATTGTCAAATGATCTGATTTCTGAAAATACCTGACTCTCAGTGCATTTTCATAGACAGTCCTGAGAAGTCTCAATATAAGAGGCTTTTTGGATATAATTTTAGAAATTATATTCTACCCAAAAATTAGATATTTTGCTAATTTTGATATTGTCCATCCATGCATTTAGACTCATGTTAAATTTCCTCCTGCACTTCTGTATTTGATTTTTCTTGGACAGAGTTAGAGTTTAGGCTAATTGTTCCTTAATAGAAGTAAATTCTCAATTTAGCTTGGTTTTCTTGGGTGAATTGTATTCTGGAAGGTCTGGGCCTGATCTTGCCCTATTTATAGATTTATATCTCAACTTTCTTCCAAGAGTTCTGACTGCTGGCATTTCCCCCTTCCCTTCCTGTATGATTTATCATCTTGCTTGAAGAGGAATTTCTCAGAACCTTAACACTTGCATACCATTTGAGGCTGTATCTATGAAATCATAAGCAGCCAAACTCAACTTAAATGAGACATAATCATAGGATAGAAGGGATGGAAGAAACCTTGGAGATCAGTAATCCAAAATTCAAACATTGATTTTTTTTTACTAAAGATTAGTTTCACCAGCTACCTAATCAAAGCCACACCCACTCCAAAAGTCCACTGAAGATCCTTGGAGTCCTATAGTTCTCTGCTCCACAAATGTTCCCTCTTTCCAGTCTCCACTGACCAAGTAAACAGTGGTGGAAATGGATTTATTTATTTATTAAATTTATATGCCATCCATCTCACCCATAGGACAACTCTAAGTTGAACCCCAAGTGCAAAGGATTTGCCTAGGATTTGGGTAAGGGTGACATCAGCTCAGAGGAGGTAGGCCCATTCAAGGAAGAGACCAAGTGAAGACCAAGACCAGTTTGGAGAGTGGTTGCTAGACTAGAACCTGGGAGATGTGAATTCTAAGCTTCCCTTAGGCATAAAAACTGGTCAGGTGAGTTTGGGGTCTGTCATTCTCTTTATGCCAATCTCCCAGGTATGTTTTGGGAAAAATAGGAGGCAGGGAGATTATGTGCATCATCTTCAAACAGAGGGATAGAATCAAGATCACGTGAAGTGTTAATACCACTTTATAATGCCTTGGTAAGGCCACACTTGGAATACTGAATCCAGTTTTGGTTGCCACGATGTAGAAAAGATGTGGACACTCTAGAAAGAGTGCAGAGAAGAGCAACAAAGATGATTAGGGGACTGGAGGCTAAAACATATGAAGAATGGTTGCAGGAACTGGGTATGTCTAGTTTAATGAAAAGAAGGACTAGGGGAGACATGATAGCAGTGTTCCAGAATTTCAGGGGCTGTCACAAAGAAGAGGGAGTCAAACTATTCTCCAAAGCACCTGAGGGAAGGACAAGCAGCAATGGGTGGAAACTAATCAAGGAAAAAGCAACCTAGAACTAAGGAGAAATTTCCTGACAGTTAGAACAATTAATCAGTGGAACAACTTGCCTCCATAAGTTGTGAATGCTCCAATGAATGCTGGAAGTTTTAAAGAAGAGATTGGATAACCATTTGTTTGAAGTGGTGTAGGTTTTCCTGCCTAAGCAGGGGGTTGGACTAGAAGACCTCCAAGGTCCCTTCCAACTCTGTTAGTCTATTTTATGAATTGCACAAATTAAAGGTGGGATGAATTCTAATAAATAAGATGCTTTATTTAGTGGAACCTCTATCAGCTAGCATTATCATCTGCATGGTCTTCTCCAGGGTTTTGGAGATGATGGAAAAAAGATGCACCATTCTTAAATAAGACACTAAATATATGTATTGTTAAAAGTTTGCATGCACAATATAGAATGAGACATAAATAAGCCTATTCTTCTTCATGGTTTTCATGAGAAATTTCTGTCTCTCATTCATTCTCTTCCCCCTTTCTGCTAATAGATGAGCTTTCTGGAAAATTGTTTCTGCTTCAGAAGAGTCTAGTTCTCTGCACAGATTCTGCTCTCCTTTTTCCAATCTCCTCCAAGGTAATTGGGTTATTGAACTGGAAGCGTATTTGGCATTGAAAGACTGAAAAGTTAATAGTCAGGCACAACACAAGAAGGTTTTTTTTTTAGGAAAAAAAATTGTCAGAGAAAATATATTGAAATGTTATAGTAGATTTATTTTATTTTCTTTTTTTTAAAGTGACAAATTCCATAATTGACGGAAAGAAATGCAGTGAGCTTTTTTATGTTCTGCTAAATATATAATAGTCCTGTAATGAGAACTGAAAATTCAAACTGTTTGTATTTGAAAAGGTGCAGTGCAGCTCTATTATCTACTTTTCTTTTTAGAAGAAGAAATTGACTTCAACTTTCCTATTTAAGTGTGATAAAATACTTCTCTTATAGTTATTGCAAACACGACAGTCTCGTCAGGTAGGTCATGAATGCTAAATTTATATAAGCCAACTGTCCCTGCTTCCTTCAGGCAGAAAATACCATAGTTATATGCTTGTCCTTCAGAAAGCAAACAGCATTATCTTATATGTCACTGCCCATGATGTAAAAGACAGCCAGTGCAAAGTTTTCTGGAAGACAAATAAAAGCTTTAGAAATGAGGGAGTTGAAAATATTCCATAAATCAGAAGTTTGACAAAGTGAGGGGAAATAGAACGATTAGGCAGATGTAGATTACATGTGAGATAGATTACAGATACCTTATCAAATCACCATTGTAATATATTAAAAACCCATTGGACCTTCTAAGATGACCTGAAACCTTCTGAGGAATCTCCATAATCTTCTTGTCTTCCCCTCTCTTCCCTCCTCTGTTATCCCAATTTAAACCCTACATCAGTTTAACTTCTCCATCCATCTGACAAGGGAGTTGTAGTTCACAAAAACACATCCATTTTAATAGAATAATGTCTTAGTCTAAAATACCACCAAACTTCTTCTGATTCTGGACTACCACCGACTAACAGAGCTCTCTTCCTACAAAGAAAACATTCAGGATTACCTATATTGGTTCTTCAGTGGGTGGATTGGCTAGTCCAGTTTGTGAGGAAGTAATGCTATACCAGGGGTGGGTTGCTGCTGGCATTACTGCTGATTTGGTTTGCGTGCAATTTTGTGTGCGTGTGCGCATTTGTCCATAAATGCAAAAACATATTGCTCTGCACTTGCACAGAAACAAAAAAACATTATGGCACTGCCTATAGTGGCCCCGGGAGAACCAGTTTGGGGGCGTGGCAGGCCTGGGTTGCTGCTGGTTCCAGCAACCCAGGCTGCCAAAGTACTACCGGTTTGGCCGAACTGGTCCAAACCAGTAGGAACCCACCACTGTGTTACACAGTAGGTCAATTGAAGAAGCTCCATACTTAGAAGTTTTCTTGAGTTAACCTTTTATGCAAATTATGGAATATTAACAAGGCAACTACCAAGTATCAAGTCATAAGGTTTATGTACTCACTTTCTTTTATCTAGGAAGTATTTATTTCTATAGCAGCCCACGTCAATTAAGTGACTCTGTAAATTTTTAATGTGTTCCTTGGCTAATTGATGAAATAGTAAAATATTAGCACAAGTTTCAAGTTGTTGCATTTCCACAAGCTAACTATGGTGAACTTAACCATAGTTGGCAGCTTTAATCCAATATTATGGGTTCATACAACACATTGTTCTATAAATTAACTATGTATGCTGGATTTACAACACACGCTAGGTGAAAATGTGGCTGGCACTGGTCTTTGAGGCAGTGCTTATGTGAGCATAGCCATAGAATAGCTCAAAGAAAAAAAAATCAGGAAAGTTAGGAGAATTAAATCTAATGGTGTAGATTTAAACCAGCTAGTGTAGCTTGGAGTCAATTTGAAGACTTATAAAATGGCCCACTTCTTGTCTGGATATGCTGCTTACATCTTTAATGCACCAGAGAATAGGATATCATGAGCTATCTAAACTTAAAAGGACAGCTTTTCAGTGTGTTTGGTTTCCTATCAGAAGTGATTGGCTGCCTTACCTCCGAAGGCTGATTTGGCTCTGGCAATTTACTTCTGTCAGGCTTCAACTGACAGGAAGGCAGCACTGGAACCAATGAGATAAGTTCACAAGCAAAGTGCTGAGAGCAAAACCTATTTATTGATTCAGCTTTCAAACACTTCTGCACCTTTTTTTCTGTGGCTCACTGCCCTTCCTGTCTGCTCCTCAGTCCCATGTTTGGGGCAAGAGAGGCCCTCTTGCTATGCTGTCCATAATTTTGTTAATGGCTAGAAGAGATATCAGGCCGAATTTATTCCCAGAACTCTAGTCTGAACAAATTAGCTCACACTAATACAATTCACAAAACATGCTGAGTGCTCTGCCAAACAAATCACCTTATGGCTTAGCAGAATGCATGACCTCAACCTCAAAAGACCGGTTGCTTTCTATATTGCTCTCTTTTCCTTTTCTCACTAGATTCAGCATTTGCCTTTTGAACTTAGTTATAGAGCTGTGGAAAGGCAAGCTTGGAAGGGATCTTGCAAATCATGCAGTCCACTTCTCAAGAACTAGAAAGGCAAGAATTCTTTAGAGATAACTATCCAGATTCTGTTTAAACATGTCCAATAATGGAGAGTCCACTCCAACTGTCACTGCAATCTACCTCATGGCTGAATACTTTGCCCTCTTGGATTTTTTTTCTCCTGATGGTGAACCAAACCTGCAATTAGTTCCACTGTTTCTTATCCTACCTTCTAGAATAACTGTGAAGTATTTTGTCCTATCTTCTATCTTGTAGTATGTTACACCTGTCAGATATCTTAGCCAGTTGGGGTCAGCAAACTACTGGAAAGCATTTTTTTGTTAAGGTAATGAAGATTTAATAGCTGACCCAATGCTGTAAGGCTGTAAACCAAGATGGTGAAATGAGAAATAGTCATCAGGGTCACCGCCACTTTAAGAAACTGTCTATATAAGGGAGGCCCTTCCTGTGTATCTCTCTCCTCGTGTTCTATCTCCATTGTAGTTCTCTGTGTAGAGTTGAAGATTGCTTGCTTGCTTGGTATTTGCCTAACACGTGTATGTACAGTATGTAGATATAAGTCTTGTATATAAACAGTTGTTTGAAAGAAAAAACCTCTGAGTACTGTATTTTGATCCTGGGTTGCCTCAAAATAGTAGTCATGCTGTGTACACTCTGTCATTTTTGCTCGCACGGTGCCATGCGCTTCCATCGGCCATCCTGTACAGCAAGTATAAAAAGATCTCATTGACTGAAAGACTCTGTTCTTGTGGCTCAGGAGAGGTGGAGACCGTTGGTCACATACTCCTTTGAGGTTCTTTTCACAGAGAGATTAAAACAAAACATATTTTTCCAATAATTGCTAGGTATCCTGGCCATTTCAACACTGCTTATCTCCAGTGGCTGCTTAAGGACAAACAGTCCATAACTATAGCGCAGGTGGCCAGATTCTGCGCAAAAACCCTGGGGATGTGCTGAAAACATGTGTCTAATTCACCATGGCTATTTTATACAACAAATGTGGCAACCCTTTGCACTGCATATTTCTTTACCTTTTAGTATTAAACTGACTACAGGCCACACAGTTTATGGATTGTAATTTTAGTATAATTAGACCATGTATAATTGATAGATTGGGTTTTATCATAGATTTTAGATGTAATTTATTATTTTATACTAGCATTTTTAATTATATATTTACTGAGTGTTTTTTCTAGTCTCTGGTCTATGATGGTAATAAATCAAATATCTTGTAGTATGTTTCACACTAAACACACTCAGCATTTCCAATATTTTGCATTAGTTCCAGGCCCTGTATCATCTGGGTGGCCCTTCTTTGGACATTTTCCAGTCTGTCAATGTCTTTATTAAAGCCATTGCTAGAACTGGACAGCTGCAGACTACAGAGAAGTGCCTCTGTGTAAACTTTGAACAGATGCTATGTGGTCAATATATCAAATAACAAAGTCATAATGTCTACTCAGAAGTAAATTCTCTTGAGCAAGATTTAGTCCCAGATTATTCATCTTCCTGGCAGCAATTTCATCACATGCAATTTCCTCCTGATTTGATTTGATATTTTTTGGGTTTTATCGATTCACATAGTGCTAAATCTTAGAGGCAAAAAGTGAGTTTCGTGACATCTGAAAAACGAACACATTCACGACTGCATAAGCTTTAATGACTAGAGCCCATTTCATCACAGGCATGAAAGCATCAAATGGCAGGTGTACTCTCTTTGTCCCTCTCTTATCCACAGATTTGGGTATTGGCCAAACTGTAATAAAATACAAAGTAGAATTTGTTGCATTCTTAAGCAGTCCTCTTATCATTGTAATGAGGGAGAGGAGAAACTGGGGTAGATAATCAGCAATATCGAAAGTTTTGCTCACATTATGTTACAGTGAAAACAAAAATGGCATATCTCTATCCCAGCCAGTTTTGGAGATTTCCCTTCCTCTGTAGGCATACACAGAGATTTGGAGCCTGCAGATCAGTGGCTTCCAGAGGTGGCATTCAGCCACTTCTGGAGAACTGATCACGGAAATTTTGAGTAGTTTGGAGAACCGGCAAATAGGCTGCCCCTGCCCCTGCTGCCTCCCAGCTGATCTTCCTTTGTTGCCCTGAACAGGAGAATGGAGTGGAAAGCAGGTTAGTGGGCTGGGAGGAAATGGGGATTTTGCAATATCATTTCCCTGCCACGCCCACAAAGCTGCACCATGCCCACATAGCCATGCCCACAGAACCGGTAGTAAAAAAAATTGAATCCGACCACTGGTGGCTTCCTAAGTTTATGCATATAAAATTTCCTTTAGGACAGTGTTTTCCTCAACCTTGGCAACTTGAAGATGTATGGACTTCTACTTCCAGACATTTCCAGCCAGAAGGAATACTGGGAAATTAAGTTCACATATCTTCAGATTGCCAAAGTTGAGAAACATTGCTTGAGGAAAGCAGTTACAGAGATTGCTCCAGAGGACTTTCAAAGTCAAAAATGGCAAAACCTAAAACACACAGGCTGTTTTAATCAAAAGTGGTGATCCCCTTAGAAGTCTGGCCTGTGGAAGATAATGTCCTACCCTTGATTTGTTTCTACCACAATGATTCAGCTTCCCTTCCTTTCCACATGATAGCAACCTAATTCTCAAAACATTTATAAGGGACCATGAAGGATTTCTGAGGAGCTTTAAATCAAAACTGTAGCATAGTTCACTGCTATCAAGATAAGTGCATGCAACCCTTTTTGTGACTTCAATAACTCGTCTTTGTTACCATCCCATTATGTTCACCTAAGATCAGTTTTTCTGCTCTTCTCTGATCGGCTAAAGCTGCTATTAAAAAAAAAAACAGAAAAAGATATAGGCAGTTTGTGTGCTCAGCCAATGGTTGAGTATAGGCATAGTTCATCCTCTTAATTGTGATTGAATGTGCAATGTGGACTCAGGAAATAAAATTAATATAGTAAACCATGGCAAAGAAAACCAAACTTTTTATCAATGAGTCTTTGTAATGTGCATGTATGTGTGATTGAATGATGGGTGATGATGGTTTATTGCACAGTCAGCAAGATGTTTAGAGTGGATTTCGCATTTTTATCCACTTATCGAGTTTTTCAGAAGGATCTGGGATAGGCAATGTTGTTATTTAATAAGCTTAAAGGTATTATTTTTATTTATTTATTTATTTATTTATTTATTATTTATTTATTTATTTATTTATTTTATTTATTTATTTTATTTATTTATTAGATTTTTAGACCGCCCCTCTCCCAGAAAGGGACTCGGGGCGGTGTACAGTCAATACAAATAAAACCAGTCATAATAATAAAATACATTTAAGATACATTTGGAGGGGGAGATAGGCTGTACTAAGAAATAAATATATTCTAATCCTAAAAACATCACAATTAAAACCCCAAACCCAATCCCCGGGAGGTAAAACTAAGATTATCACAGTAGGTAAGTTGTTCCACATAAAGCTGCTTTTTGTAGTTGACTGATGGTGTTTTCCTTGCTGATCATGTTTGAATGGTGCTCCAGATGTGTTGGCATAGATCCAAAGCATCTATTACTATTAGTACTAACTTTGCTTTCTTTTGTCACAGTTGTTCTAGTTCTATTAGCAAGACTCTGATTTTCTACAGTTCTTTCTCTTCTATTCTGCTGTTTCCAGATAGTGTCACATTTACTATCCAGAGGGTTTTGTCTTTCTTAGTGACAATTGTTAAGTGTTTTCTGGCAGGTGTTTATCTGTTTGAATTCTAAAGTTCCAAAGCACTTTAGCTTGCTCATTTTCTATTATTTTGCCTAGTTCTTGCTTGCAGGCAACTGGTTTTTCTTGTAGATCTTCCAATGCACCATTGTTGCTAGTTTATCAGGCTATTGCTTGTAGTCAGCATGCAGAATCTCCTTAAAGCAGCTAACTGGGTAGCCCACTGTACCTTCACCTTCTTTGCAGAGGTAACATTTGATGTCTGTTGATGTCTTCTCAATTTTGGCTTTAGCCCACCATTATATATGTCAGTGTCAAATGTGTAAAATTAGGCATTTTATAGAAGGTCCAGAAAATCTATAGAATGTCAAACATGGGACATCAAAGTATGAAACATTTGATATTTCACACATTTCCTAGGTCAAAAAGGCAAGCCAGTAAGATATATGCTCTCAAAGTCAATGTGGATCATTTTAACCTTTATCCTCAGGAGAATCATTTGTTATAAACCTCATTTCAAAACTTTATAAAAAAAACCTTATATGTATAGTTTCATGATTTTACTGTTTCTTATCCACCATTAACTTTTATTTGTTTTTCTCTCTCTCTCTGTTTGGTAATATCTTAAGGTATACCTTTGGAGGAAAACTTTACTAAAAAGATAGTGACTGAAAGAAGAAGAAACTTTGCCGTAATCTCTTCTGGGATGAAATTTCTTTCCTAGATTTGATCTTTAGAGAGAGACATATGCATAATTCTTTAGAAAGCTGACTTGCTGGAATATGAGAGCACTCTCAACAATTTTTTAAAAATATATATTTATTATTTTTACCTTTAAAACAATGCAATACCACGGAGTGGGAGTGACCATACATTCACATTATGTACAGCTAGTTTCAACCATTAACAATTAATCTACTTAATACATTGTCTGTCCTTCTGTCCAATCACAATATATACATTTGTTCCAGTCTTGTCATCTTGTCTTATACCAATCATAAAATATGTTCCATACTTCAAAATATTCTGATTCCCCTTTATTTTTAAGTTCAAGAGTGAGCCTATCTGCTTCTGCACAGGCCAAGACTTTTCTGATTATATCAAGCTCTGATGGTGTATTTTCTTTTTTCCAATACTGTGCATAGGTTATGCGTGCTGCAGTTAGTATATGTATAATTAAATAAAGCAGGGACGTGCGGTCAGGGGAGGCAGGGGAGGCAGAGCCTCACCTCTCTTCATGAAATAATAGTATATAATAATAATATATATTTCGTCCCATCCCTTTTACATGGCTCCCGCTAAGTTCTGGTAAGGAGAAGAGCTTTTGGGGAGAGAAGAGGAAGAGGAGGGAGGAGGAGGATGAGGTGCGCGCGTGGGGCGGTGCCAGCTGGGCAACCGGCGGAGGCAGGAGGGTTCTTGGAAGTGCCAATAACCTTCCTGCCTCCGCTGTACTTTGCGCACTCCTCGCGACTGCAATAGACGTCCAGAAGTGGCAGGGGCTGTTGGGCTGGAAGTCCAGCAGAGGCAGGAAGGTTCTCGTCATTCCCCAGTCGCTTTCAAGGACTGCGGAGTGCAAGCCGGCGGAGCACGCTCAGGAAGGCGGGGAATGGGATCACGTGTGCTGGAGGCTGAGGCAGCCTCAGCGTCCAGCACACGTGGTCCCATTCCCCGCCTTCCTGATGACGTCAGCAGCCTCACCAGCCATAAACCTCACCGCACGTCACTGAAATAAAGTGTATCTTTCTTAAATCCCTCCGGTATTATGCCTAGGAGAAAAGTTTCTGGTTTAAACATAATTTGTTCTCCCACCATTTGTTCTAACCATGATTGAA
Source organism: Natrix helvetica (assembly GCF_964273705.1). Classification (NCBI taxonomy): domain Eukaryota; kingdom Metazoa; phylum Chordata; class Lepidosauria; order Squamata; family Natricidae; genus Natrix; species Natrix helvetica. The sequence goes on along the minus strand of NC_138548.1, from coordinate 74,582,873 downwards.
TAATTTTCCAATATTTTTTTGCCTCATTGCACGTCCACCACATATGATAGAAAGTGCCTGCTGTTTTTTTACACTTCCAACAATTTGGGGCCAGATTTTTGAACATTCTGGAAAGCTGTGCTGGGGGGAGATGCCATCTGTAGAACATCTTATAAAGATTTTCTTTATACACTGTAGCCAATGTTAGTTTCTGATTAAGTATCCAAAGTTTTTCCCACTTAGCCAATTCCACATTGTAACTGAAATTTTTCGCCCAGGCGACCATGGTTTCTTTGACATGTTCCTCCTCTAGTTTATATTCCAACAAGAATCTATACAGCACTTTGATCAGTATGTTTTCTGTCTGTATCAAAAGTTTATCTAATATTGTGTAGTCTTTGGCAATACTTTCGTTCTTCCTATCCTGAGAGCACTCTCAACAATTATTCTAAGTCTGCTTTTCTACATGCTGTACATTTTTTTTGCAGTCGAGCAGTTAAAAGTCCTTTTTTTAATTAAACAAGTTTGATGATTTTTAATTATTTACTTCAAACTGGATTGATAGGAGGACCAAAGCTAAGATGTCTTCAAAGCTTCTACAAGAAAGTGAAAATCCTGAGTTGACGCAACAAAAGAGGTAAATAATAGGGACATGAAGGATGTTGAGACATGAAGATTGAGTTCAGATTGATTTTGTTGTGCTTGGTTTCCTAACAATAAATAAATAACTTTGGCAAAAATCAGATTGAAAGCTCTAGGAAGTTTAGTAAAGAAAGCATGAACTTCAGAATTGCTGTTAAAAGAGCCCAGTCTAGGTAAATATCTTAAATAAAATAATTGCTTTAATTTTGGAAGAACCATCCCCTCCAAACCAGTGATGTTAGACCAAGCATAGTTTGATGTGTGATATGAAAAAAATAGCCAACAATATGGTTTTTCCATCCCTATGGATTCAATGATACAGGGCCAAAGGTAGTAAAACCTCAGCTCTTCAAGATTTTACTGATAACTTTCATCAGTCAATCACTAAAAATTGATGTCATTGTTTGCTGCTGGATTCTGCCCCAAGCAAAAGAAAGAAGGTACTCTAAGAATTAACATATGTCAATCCCTCCCTGTCTCAGACCCTGAAAACCAGAAGAATTGCTCTTGCTTGCTTGTGGGTTGTTCCTGCCATACCTCATGCAATGCTTTCTTGACTACCAAAATAACACCTAAAAATGGGGATCTTTGACTGCAGAAATAGTGTCTATTGATGTTCAAGTTCATATGCATCTCCACAGTCATCTGCATATATGCATCTGCAGGCATTATTAATCTAATAGCTAAATTAGAACAAGGTAACCTGTTAGATGTGTGCTATGATGTTACTTTTGACATTACTGTGATAATTTTAGATTATGTTCATGTTTCAGTTGTTAAGGTTTTAATGTTTTTATGAATGTAAACCACTATGAATTATATGAGTGTTACAGTATCTATAAGAAACAAATAAATGTGGGTGTATGGGGAAGAGAAATTAACCTTTCCCTCCAGACATTGTTCTTAATTTCTATGATAGCCGTTGCTTGTACCTTTAATGAAAAGTGAACATTATAAGCCAAAAAAAAAAAAACCCCAAGTCTCTGCACCTGATAAAAGAGAGGTTTTGCCCTTGTTATTTTTACAATCAGGATTAAAAATAGGGGGCTTCATAATATGCATTTATGCATAACCTATCATTTTATTTTTATTATGATCCTCTTGTGAACTATGCTCTCTAACCAGACATTATGCACCACTGCCATGACAGATATTAATATCTAGAATCACCTAAACCTTAGGAAGTGGATCATGGGGGATGAAGAGAATTGAACCCAAAATTTCTGAGCATTCCAGCATTATGTCAAAATGCCAGTTGGAGAAAGATATCCCTTATGCTTGGGCAGGCGGCAGAGGTTGACATTTCTAATTTGGCTGAGGCTTTTATAGGTTTTGCAAGTCTCCAGCTAATTGCAGGCTTGGCTAGTGTCCCAGGGCTGACATTACTATGCTGGGTTATGTGGCAGTGACTGTCTCTCACAGCTCTAGAGATCACTTCTCCCTATTTTGCCCCTTTGTTATCAGTGCTAGAGAATGTCAGTTGTCTGGATTAAGTGTTTTCCTCTTCTTTACTTTACAGACACCTACAGCCTCTAAATTCTGTACTGTAAATAATCCAAACCCTTCACACGAAGCCAATCAAGCTTTCTTTGCTCAGACTTTCTCAAAAATTTATTTTCTGGTCTACGGATTATATACATTGTTAGTGATAATGTTTGATTGAAACAAAGAGCATTGCAGATAATTTTGAAAACCCTCACAAGTGAGGAAAATAAAGTTTATGTTAGACAGCTTGAGGCCAGAGGAGAAGACAAAAAGGACACAAAATAAATATGAATAAATGAGAAGAAATATATGCTGAAGTAGAAGTAATTCATCAAAAATGTAGGTGAAGAAATGCTGATTGTATGCTCATGATGAGGTTTCTTTTAACTGGAAAGCAATATTTTATTTTTAATAGGAGTGTTGACCTCAATAGTCTCACTTTGAAGTAATATATGTACCTCTATCAATTGATTTTAACCAGATGGAGCTATTCATTGTCTAAACAAATCTCTTCAAAGCAGCTTGTGCTTCAGACTTGGAAGAACAGATTCCAACACGTAAAGTCCAAATAAAATGGTAGGAGAAGAACTGTAATGTCTACTGTTTAGTGACCATCAGCCACAATACAAATCTTTCACTATTTACATATTATTTTAAGACAATCACCACGACATGAATACAAAAGTATACATTTCTGTACTTTTCCAAGAACATCAATCCTGAAAAGGCAGCCTTCAGCTTTTGCTTGAGTCAGGTTTACAATAGAGGGGAAGTTATGAAACTTTTCATATCACTTCAACTTGTTTTCCACGTTAAATGGAGGAACATCTGGATGGTGTATCATGTCATCCTGAATGTCTGAATATACAACAGAGAAAACTGTCTGAGATACAGGGAAGTTGGTATGTGTGTACCTGAAAGCCATTTGGAAAGGAAAAAAAGTTTTGTTAGCGGCAGAATAGATTGTGATCATGAATATAAAGATAGACATTATAATACAGATAGGCATCAGGGATGTAAAATACTTTATTTCAATCAATTACATAAATGGTTAATTACTGGTTAACCTCAATCTGGTTACCTAAAAGGATATCTACCCTGTTTGATAAGAGTAGAACCAGAATATGCAATGGTTATTTTAAAAACAATTCACAATCTGAATATAATTGCTCATTGGTGATTGTAGTCCTAATCTGAATGAGGAGCAATTATAATCAAAAGTAGAGTTATATATCTAAAAAGAAGTGTTCTAGATCAGTTTTCATTAGCAGATTCTAGTAGACTGGATTAATGGAGAAGAAATTTGAGAAGATTAAGATTGGGTTCATTAATCCATCAAATCTTTATTCACAACTCTTAAAGCTTCAAATTCCTTTTCACCAAAATTTAAAAGGCTGCTGTTTATTAAATGGGTGCAAGTAAACCAAAATCAGACAGAAGAGTTATGCCAATTCAGTATAGCCAGAAACCATTCAAAATATACACGAGAGAAGCCGAGGAAGAAGGATTGGCAATGACACGTACGTTATGTCACATAACACATTGCGTCCTTGTTATTGTGATGTTAGTTGCACAAGCAAAAGGATACTTTTAGGTTTTCTGTTTGTTGCACAGTGACGATCCCATCTCTGAACTGCTGAAAACATTGAGACATTTTAAATGCAAAGATGTGCACTTTGCAATTGAAGGAAATATTATTTTTGAATATTTGCAAAGACTGATGCCTTGTTTTCCGTCAGGTGCCTGAGCAGTTGCAAAATATGGATCGAAATGCACTGCTTCATATTTTGGCATTGATTTGGCAAATGATATCCATATCATGGCCTTTCCCAAATCATAGACACCTCTCTATTGGCTGGGATTATCTGCAGTAAACAGAACAGTTTGCTAGCAGTGTAACCAGTTTCCTGAAGATGTTGCAATGGTTTGTTTTTACTAATTGTATTTCAAACGATTGTGATAAAGGACATCCTTTGACTAGTCCTATCAAGAGAAAGTAACCGAATTCTAGCAGCCCCTGCTGTACATACAAAGTGCACAATGAAGTACAGGTACTTCAGAGTTGATACTTCCCTAATTTGACAGCCTCCAGATAAGTTGTGACTGCAATTGTCTCTCAGCCATTCTGGCTGGAAATATTAAGAATTGCAGCCCTAACCTATTTGAAGGGAGCTACTGTATGTTGGAGAATGCTGTATTGGCATATTCATCTATGTAAAATGAGAAGACTCTTCTATAGTGATTAATATTTAAAACTCATGGAGCATTTGGGTGCTGAAGTACTGTTTTATTTTGCTTTTTGCAAATCCCTAAGGATGGGATAGAGTAGGCCACTGAGACATCAGGACATTCCCATGACCTCTAAGAACCAAAATAGCATTTTTCTCTGCCGAAGGCTAATTCAAGTCCCGAACAAACATTCCCCTACATACATGGAATTTCATTTGGAACTAATTTGAATGTGGGTGTTTTTCCATTGCCCATAACCTCCTATAATATTTTGCTTTCTTGCCAAATGGTACATCTGCTTCAAAAGAAACAAAGAAACTTGTGTTTATTCAGTTTTTTTGCATCTGTAAATTATCAGATAAAAGAATATACTCAGTGCGGATAATAGACGGTTAACCCTGCAGATATCAGCTGATTTAACTCTAATTCCATCTCCCCAGATGCACTTTGGAAATGATTCCACAGGAACATTTTTTTAATTAGCTACAGCCATGAACTTTGGACAGAGTTTATAATGGGCAAAATCCATTTCTGCATTTTTATTATATAAATAGGAACTGTAGTAGCTTATGCACATTTCTTTCCACCTTTCCCAGCATTAGAGCCCTCTCCAGAGAGTCAGGTCTATTCATTATACGTCCAAAGTAGGATAATTTCAGCCTGGTCATTTGTGGATCAGATAAAAACTCTAAGTTGATTTGTTTGATGTTCCATTGGTTTACTTTCTTGGCATTCTCAGCAATTTTCTCCAACACCAAAGTTCAAAAACACTCTTCTTATATTGCTGAGTCTAACTTTCAGTTCCATAGAGTGTGAAGGGGAATACCGTTGCTTACACAATTCTGATCATTTTAGGTGCAGGCAGGTGATGTGATGACTCAATGGTTAAGATGCTGGGCTAGAAACATGACAGCCTGAATTTGAAACCAAACATTGGGCAATGGGGGGAGCGCCCTTCTTCACCTAGCTCTGCCCCACCTAGCACTTTGAAAGCATGCAAATGCAAGTAGATAAACATGTACCACTTTGGTAGGGAGGAAACAGTTCTGACCGGTTCTGGAGAATCGGCAGTGGAAATTTTGAGCAGTTCGGAGAACCAGTAAATACCACCTCTGAGTGGCCCCGCCCCCATCCATTCTCTGCCTTCCGAGTCCTAGCTGATCAGGAGGGAATGGAGATTTTGCAGTAACCTTCCCCTGGAGTGGGGTAGGAATGGAGATTTTATAGTATCCTTCCCCTACCACGCCCACCAAGCCATGCCACACCCACCAAGCCATGCCCACAGAACCAGCAGTAAAAAAAATTGAATCCCACCACTGGGAGGAGACAATGCTCCGCAATGTCATGCTGGCCACATGACCATATATGGCCACATATCTTCATGACCATATATGACCACATGTCCACATATCTTCAGCTATCAGTGGCTCACAGCCTTGAAAGGGAGATGAACATCACCCCCTATAGTCAGCAATGACTGGGGGACTAACATCCACAGGGATTCCTTTCCTTCCTTAGGAATAGTCATATCATGGCATTTGAATACCATTTCAAAGGCCTTTATAGGCTGCTCCACCAAGTGCAGCATATTTCTTGACTGCATGTTCCTTTACTCTTGATGGTTGAGCCTAAATTCAGATGTTATCTACCACTTCAATATCTTCATTGCCAATTGTAAGGCTGGTTGTTCTACCTGGTGTCATTAGATTACTTTTCTTTATATTTAGTTCCATTTTTTCACTTTGCTCCTTGATTTTTATTACTAGAACTTGCATTTTTTGGCTATCAGGGTAGTGTCATTAACCTAGCACAGGTTATTGATATTCCTTCCTCCAATTTTAAAACCACACCCATCTTGCATCAGCAATACTGTTTTGTGTTATGAAGCTTTTTCTAAAGTCATATCTCCTATCTCTTTTCCCATGTAGGACTCTAGTCTGCATTGCATGATCTTAAATATATTTTGCTAGTGTGTGAAATTAAGGATATGATAGTTTGCCACTCTGTTAAGACTCCCCTTTTTTGTTATTGAAATGTTGATTGACCTCTTCTAATCTGTTAACCATTGTGTCATTCTCGAAAATTTGCTAACATAACTTGGCTAGAACCTTTACTGATTCTTCTTCTTTTGCTTGCCATATTTCAGTGGGTATTTCATCTGTAGCTTTCTGACTTGGTAATGGTTAGAGTGAACCCTTTTCACCTTGGGTGCCAAAAGAACGTGCACACTATCGCGCGTGCCCACCCCGATTTAATGCCCCCATGCACCATGCCCCCAATGCATACATGCATGCCCCCCAGATATGGCTTTCTAGGAGTGGGGAGGGTGAAAATGGCCTCCCCCAACTCCCAGAAGTCGGAAACAGCCCGTTTTCCAACTTCCAGGTAGCCGCTAGAGCAGTGGTTCTCAACCTTCCCAATGCCATGACCCTTTAATACAGTTCCTCATGTTGTGGTGACCCCCCAACCATAAAATTGGTGTCTCGGTTCCTAAGACCATGGAAAATATGTGTTTTTGATGGTCTTAGGCAACCCCTGTGAAAGGGTCATTTGACCCCCAAAGGGGTCCCGACCCACAGGTTGAGAACCACTGCGCTAGAGTATTGATCTAACTTCATCTTCTAGCACTAGAGATTCTTCTAACTAGGGAATATTTTCTATAGTATCTTGGATGTTAACATCCCTATTGTATGCTATTTTAATATACTTCTTTCATTTTTTAATCTCCTTTGAATCAGTTATTATCTGTCCAGCTTAAACCCTTCCCATTCAAGTTGCAAATTTTCTCAGTGTTCGATTTTCGGTGGTGTAATTAATATTCATCAATAAAGCTCCACTTGGCTGTGGTGGTACATGGGGCAATGGCTAATCTGTCTGTGAGGGAGATGGGAAGTTTCAATAATTGATAAATAAATAATTCTCTGAATACCTCTGGGCCTTATATAAGGCATTTCTTGGTTATTATTTCAACACACAGTTGGGGTAGGATTATCAAAAAGACCCAAATTGATATTTTAACAAATTCAGGCAGGTTTTTAGGAGTGAGATAATCAATCCCATTCAATCAAAATGTTTACATTATTAGAATTTGCCCTATTCAAAGTTATATTTCTATAGAAAATATAGTTATTGGTTCCATCTCAATGGAAATAAGCCATGCATTTTTCATGGTTTATTTCCATGAAATAAGCCATGATTTCATGGCTTATCATTATTGTTATATTAATGAAATATTGCAGTAAAGGATAAAAAAGAATATACTTATAGTTTAAGCTTATTGTTAACAAAGTCACAGTTATGGAAAGCAAAATAAAAATTAAAAATGCTTAATATAATTCCTAAAGGTAAGGTTACTCTTGACACATTTTTATTGTCCTTCAAAATATTTCAGTGGCAGAGATGGAAAGGTATTCTCCTTCTTTAAATCTTCATACATATGCAGGTAAATGGAGAGTGTTTTATCTACATCCTGGTGAATTTGCATGCTTCAGTTGAGTCCATAATGTCTGCTTCATGACTTTTACAGCTCACAAGGTATCTTCACATTCCTTAGGAAGGAACTCCTTTGCTTGCATATTGCTGTTTTCCTGTGAAGGAATTTTTTATTTTTCATTTTGTACACCTTGAAGATTAGCAGCATCTAAAAACCTCCACAGGAATTGCACACATGTTAGCCTTATATTAACTTAATTTTGGTTCACATGAACATGATCTGCTATCAATTTACAATTTGGAACAAATCAAATATTGCATCATTTGAACACGTACCAATCCTGACTTAAGTGTAAATGTATACAGACATTATAGGTTAAATATAACCATACATAAACGCCCATGTTTAATTTGGCCCAAGGTTTGGCAGAGCTATTCTACCATATCTATATGTTTAAATCTTTTTCTATCGCTGCTATGAACGGGTAAAAAAAAAGTATGAACCATATGTTTGAGTACAACATATGTTTGAATACAGCACATGGTACCAGAGTACAGGCAGTCCTCGACTTACAACGCTTTGTTTAGTGACTGTTTGAAGTTTCAATGGCACTGAAAAATCACAACCCCATGATTTACTTAACAGCTGCAATAATTTGCTTAACAACTATGGTAAAAAAGGTCCTAAAATCAAGTCATGACTTGCTAAGAATTCTGGTCCCAACTGTCGAGGGCTACCTGTATCATGAAATTTCATGATTTGTTTTTTTTTTTAATACGCTAAAACCTAAGCAGAAAAAGAGAACAAAATGGTGTAGAAAACACTGTTGGTATTTCTCCGGATGGCTTTTGTCTCTGCATTGTGTAAGAACAATCTTTATTCTGCTTGTAAAGTTTCCATCCTTACTAATCAATTCATTGCCTAAGTAGAGGTATTAAATATTTACAAAATAAGCAGACCTTCTGCAAAGAGGTTGAGGCATTTAGGGTTCTAAATTTATAGCACAATAACAAGTCCTGTGTTATCTGAACTGACATTTAAATGCAATTGACAATGTTATATAAAATGCTTTTAAAAAAATTCTCTACCTAAATACAAAAGATGGATATGGTAGCTGGTCATTAAATATACTCTAAATATACTTGATGGAATTAAATATATATATCTGTACCCCTATTTCTATCACTTTTAACAGCATCTTTTCCTCGGCCAATGGAATGTGGTTTTAGTCACAGGAAACAAATAGAATAGGATAGAATTCTTGATTGGCCAAATGTGATTGGGCACACAAGGAATTTGTCTTGGTGCATAGGCTTTCAGTCAGGCATGAAATCCTCTTATCTTCGCTACCAGTTTGATAGCAGGAGCGTTCGCACATCTGGGCATGTGCAGAACCGTCTGCGTATGTGCAGGCCTGTCAGGTTGGGTGGACAGAGCCTCACACCGCCACCACTACCAGCTAGCCTGAACTGGTGCGAACAAGCAGTATACTACCTCTGCTCTCAGTGTACACAAAAGAAAAGATACATTTGTCACGAATCATAAGGTACAACACTTAATGATAGTCATAGGGTACAAATAAGCAATCATATCGTACTTGGAAACCATCCATATAATATTCAATCAATCAATATAACGATCAATATAACAACAATCCATATATAATATTTAGAATGCTAAATGTGAGGGATTATTTTTAAGCAAGGAAGCAAGTGAATAAGCAAGCAATTATAAATAAACAAGTTTATATTTCCACAAGTATCCTATACTTCCAAAATTATACTTTGGATCAGCAACAAATCATCATCCAACTTGTCAAACAGTCCTATTCATGCAAAAAAAATTTTTTTTTATATGGACACTGAATATTATAAAATGATTTAATGCAAAACAAAGGCAATAAGTATGAAAGGCTTTGCATAAGTCCTTGAGTTATGACGGTAACTAAGATTGGAATCTCTATCACTAAGTGATATGGTTGTAAAGTATGATGACGTAAGATTACATTGTTTAGGGACAACAGTATTGGCACTGTCAGTTGCTGTCATTAACCAAATCCCCCAGTTGTTAAGGGAGGATCCACTCAAGTCCAAGTTATCCCTGGCTTGGCCCGCCTATCTCCTACCAACTGGCTGGTCCTGCTGGCTTTAATAGGACAAATTAATTCAGACCCTGTCAGAAAATGGTAGGACAAATTAATTCATGCCCTTCGTTCAACAAATTTATTTCAATCTTTGCATTTTATAGCCTTTTCTCCTTTGCAGTCCTTCTCTTAAATCTCCAGGATATGTGCAGAAAAGCAGGAAATAAAATTGGACGCATAACTGCAAGGCTCAGAAACATGTGATGATAAATGTGTTTTGAGCCTGTAGAGGCTGTTTTAGAAAGAAGATATTACCTCCTTTTGCAGGTAATTTACCGATTTTTCTTTTTAAAAAAATCATGTACAGTATATGACATTAAATTTTCCAAGAAAAATAAATCAAACTGAAATATTGCCAGAACTAATATGACACCCTATCTTGCTGTATGATGGAAAGGTGAGGTTTGGGTTTGTGTTTTTTTTTTTACTATTATAGCTGAGCACTAAAGCCACTGCAGCTTGAAAGAATATAACAATTCTGCTGGGTTTTAATACAGGATGGCTTTATTATGTACTATTATTTTGAGATTCTCATACAGCTCACTCCTCTTTCTGTATTAGCCCTAGACTGAGATATCTGATATTGATGTGACTTTCCCTCTATTGCAAAGGGACTTAATAAATTAAGAGTCTTTTAAAAATCAGATTAAAATATGTCTCAGGAAATGGGTTTCTAAAGCTCTTTCCCGGGAACTTAATGGTACTATAGGGGTCAGGTGGAGAATTATACGGAATAAGGCTAGCAATTAGCCACACGTAAGAAGTAGTTTTTGTCTTGGGGTAGATGCAGTCTGAAGCTGGGGACCATTAAAGTCTTTCCTTTATTATGGTCAGGGCAGTTTATTACACCTGTGGAACAGCCCTCTACTACAGCATGGAGCATAGATCTATTTGACTGAACTGGAGTCCAATACAGCCTTTTGATTTTCAGAAGTTACCTGGTGAATTTCCCCAAATCCGAAGAAATTAGTCACTTCCTGGAATTTAGGAGTGACTGGGGCCTTAAACAGCATTGTGCTGAAGTGATTCTTTCTTGTTCATCAATTCAGGGAGTCCTCCAGCTCTATGTGTATGTATCCTTTCCTTTTATTCAAACAGAATCTATCTATCTATCTATCTATCTATCTATCTATCTATCTATCTATCTATCTATCTATCTATCTATCATCTATCTATCATCTATCTATCTATCTATCTATCATCTATCTATCTATCTATCTATCTATCTATCTATCTATCTATCTATCTATCTATCATCTATCTATCTATCATCTATCTATCTATCTATCTATCTATCTATCTATCTATCTATCATCTATCTATCTATCTATCTATCTATCTATCTATCTATCATCTATCTATCTATCTATCTATCTATCTATCTATCTATCATCTATCATCTATCTATCTATCTATCTATCATCTATCTATCTATCTATTTATCTATCTATCATCATCTATCTATCTATCTATCTATCTATCTATCTATCTATCAATCAATCAATCATCTATCTATCTGGCTGTGTCTGTGTGTTTTCCAGCATAACACTGGAATGCCTCGAGCAATTTCAACCATCTGTGATACACAGATGACTTGCTCCCTGGAAACAAATACTGTGGGAGTAAGACAACCCTAACACCCCAAGGGGGCTGTTCTGTTAAGATACAGCCTGTTGTGCCTTAAAATGGCTTCTACTTTACTTCCGTAAAATGGATTCTACTGAACAGCACAGTGGAGTTGCCATGGTAATGGCTTCACAGTACTCCACAAGGGGGCTCCCTCTGGTAAGGGGGGAAATCCAACATTAGAAATTACATTTGGTCCGGGATTTTTTTTGAGGACAAATGTGTAGATTAGGATAAATAAATAGCCGGGCAATGCCAGGTTATCAGCTAGTTGAAAAAGCAGAACAACAATATAGATATTTATTTGTTAAATTTATTTGCTGCCCATCTCCCTGTGTGACCCACACTCTGTGTGGCTTCCCATATAGGCTTCCCATATAAGTATGACATGTCAACAATACTGTTGAGGCTCTGACTAATGAACCCAAGCAAATCAGAACTCTGAGACTTGGCTTCTTCTCAAAGATCTTTTTTAATGAGTACATCATATCAGCACAGCTTGAATGGAAAACCAAATCTTAATCTTTCCTGCAGTTTCAGTATAATTAAACTAGGAAATAATCCCATTCCCAAGTGTTACAGGTCACGTTGGCCAATTGGGTTAATTGGAGGGCTCTTCAGGCACTCCTTTCCCAACCTTAACTGTTGTCAGTAGAGATGACCTTGATTCTCATGAGAAACTTCTTTGTTGTGTCTTATGCATCCCAACCTCCTTCCCCCCTTCCCACTGTGTGGCAACTGAGGAACAGAAAAATGGCTGCATCCATTTTTGACAAATGTTTTGTACAACTTTTGAAATGACCATATCTTGTCCATACCTAATGTATATCTGTAGGGAACATCTTCATCCTCACCAGTAACACCAGATCTTCACACCATTGAATAACTGGTCCATAAATTTATTGTCACAACATTGAAGGACTATGTCTCCTAGGAGAAAGAAGGATATGGAGAATTTATGTTGTCCAGCAGTAAATTTCCATGTAATAGGAATGTAGGATGAGTGTTTATGTACATTAAAGCCTGTATTAAAATGAAATTAATATGTGTAAATGAATATCAGAAAAAACATGTTTTAATGAAGTATTAATGATAGAAGAAAATATTTGTAGCTCATGGTTGAACTGTGAGTCCTTCCTGCTCTCCGGGCTTGGTTGCAAGAAAACAACTGAGCCCAGAGAGCACCAAGAATCCATAGTATTATTCTCATTGTATCTCATTGTATCAGTACAATTTACCCAATGGTTCAAAATGTTTTTGTTGGCTAAGCTGAAATCTAAGGTCTATGGCAGGGGTGTCCAAACTTGGGAACTTTAAGACTTGTGGACTTCAACTCCCAGAATTCCCCAGGCAGCCATGCTGGGATTCTGGGAGTTGAAGTCCACAAGTCTTAAAGTTCCCAAGTTTGGACACCCCTGATCTATGGCAATGTTTGATATGGATGTTTAAGGCAATTTTCCATTGTATAGAAAAATGGAGATCTCTAAATCCTTGTTCTGCTTCATTTTTAAATTATTTATGTCAAACTGATTTAACAATTACAAATATTTATAAAGATTAATTGTGGTGGGTTTTTTTAATCTATTCAATACAGTGATCACCTCTAATAACATATGTATCTTTTGTGCTCAAAATGTCACTAATACAGATTGAGATGGGACTAGATGTAAATTCCGTGGGTAGCAATAGACAGATGGTATACATCCTGAGTTGTGGTGGTGCAGTGGTTAGAATGCAGTAATGCAGGCAAACTTTGCCAGTTGCTAGCAGTTCAATCCTGACTGGTTCAAGGTTGACTCATCCTTCCAAGGTTGATAAAATGAGGACCCAGAGTGACTCTAACTCTGTAAACTGTGTAGAGAGGGCTGTAAAGCACTAGGAAGCAGTATATAAGTCTAAGTACTATTGTTATTGCTGTCCTTTAACATGGGAAATGATTAAAAAAATCATTATCATCCAATAATTCCTTACAATGTTAATGTTCCTTGTAATGTATTATGGTTTTATATCGTCCAGAGCTATGTACTTAAAATGAGCAGGGATATAATTTTTCTAAATAAATAAATAATAGGTTTAAAGTAAATATTTATATCCTCAGATTGCTGTCTCATGCCCCCTTTACAGTATTTCTATTCTGTTGGGAAAGCCTAGGTTGGAAGAATATTTGATGGGATGATGTAAAGGCTTTATCATTTTAGTCTGCCTTGGTCACTTTCCCTTCAATATTGTGTCCAGTTCTGATGAACAAATGGATGTTAACAAATGGATCATGTTCAGAGGAGGTCTATCCACATGTTGAAGGGATTGGAAACCAACTCCTATAAGAAAGTTACAACATTTAGGTATGTTCAGCATATAGAAGACTGGGGAAAGGTGTACTATCAGTTCTTAGATATATAAAATAGTATCACAGAGAAGTAAGAGTAACGTTATTCTCCGTAATCTTGGGGGAATAAGACGAGAATAAATGGGTCAAAAGTACAGATTTCAGATTAGATAAATTACTACTAATTGTAATTTTCATGGTTAACCAGTGGGAAAGGCTGTTTATGCAACAGTATGTTCTCTCCTCCATTAGAGCCAGGGCCGGATTTTCCTATATGCTAACTAGGCTTCAGCCTAGGGCCTCAAGATCAAGAGGGGCCTTTTATTTTTATTTATTATCCGTGCCACATTTTTTATAAAGGTTAGTACCAATTACAGCATGTTTCATTTAATATATTGATATATATCACAGTAATGATGTATTTTATTATTTCTCATGTAATTTGCAAACTTAAAAATGGGAGGTGAAAGGGCCCCATAAGTGGAATAGCCTAGGGCCTCTTTTCATCTAAATCCGGCCCTGATTAGAGCTCATCAAAAAGAGGTTGAATAATCCCTGTCGAAGGTATTTTAGCAAATCCGTTCCAAATTTATGAATCTAACTCAAATGTAAAACATATATTTGCTCAAGTTTGTTAATAATGAATATAGGATAGTAAGAATGCATACTTTGTCCCCACCGACTTCAGTATCCTTGCAATGAGGAACTGGCATGGAACATTTTGGGTGTGTTTATTTCTGGGCAGCCCATCTGAAAAAACAGGTTTCAGTACAGGTTGCAAAACGGAGTTTAAAGCCACTGCAAGGTTTGTGTTTCTCCCCTGAAATCACACAGGTAGCTCTCTACTTATAACTAGTTGTTTAGCGACCATTCAAAGGTATAACAGCATTGAAAAAAGTGGCCTACAAGTCCTCACCCCCTTCAATCACTACACAATGGTCCACATGATCATGGGGTCAAAATTTGGCTGCTTGGCAACCAGCAAACATTTACAATGGTTGCAGCATCTCAGAGTCATGTGATTACCATTTGCAACGACCAAAATCAATGGGAGAAGTCAGATTCACTTAACCGCAATGATTCGCTTAACAACTGTTGGTTGTAGCATTGGCTATAACCCACTTAACAACCACCTTGCTTAGCAATGGAAATGTTGGTCCCAACTGAGGTCATAAAGTAGGATTACCTGTAATTTGTTCCTGGCTTTTAGATTGTGAAGAATTTCTTTAAGCTACCTGATAACTTTAGCATCTACCGAGAAGAACCTTAATGTCCTTCTAAAATATCTCTCTTCACTTCCCAGACTGAGTGTTTTTCTTCCTCAGATAGATCTGCCCTAAAAGACAAATCCACTGTTCAATCACCTTGAATCTGCTTCTCTAAAACAATCTCTTGTCAATCTTCAAGACAGCCTGTTCATGATACCAGTGAAACAAACTGCCAGCTTTGCCCACAGGATTTCTTCAAGGAAATTTATTTCTTCTGAAAATTCTTTCAAGTAGAGGACATTAAATTGCCCTCAAGTAAGGAAAGCACACACAGTGCTTTCACCATCAAGGCTCTTTTTAGCAATTCCATCTTTTCCTTTTAACAGATTTGCTTAATCATGAAAAACCCACATCTGGCTTCATTAAGATCAATGGATTGATACATCATGGCCTTCGGAGACAGTGTGGTCTAGTAGTTAAGGCACCAGGATAGAAACCAGGATATTGAAAGTGCTAGTTCTTCCTTAGGCATGTAAGCCAGTTGGGTGACTTTGGGCCAGTCACTCTCTCTCTTTCAATCCAACCTACCTCACAGGCTTGTTGTTGAGGTAAATATAAAGGTAAAGGTTCCCGTCATACATATGTGCTAGTCGTTCCCGACTCTAGGGGTTGGTGCTCATCTCTGTTTCAAAGCTGAAGAGCCAGCACTGTCTGAAGATGTTCTCCATGGTCATGTGGCCAGCATGACTAAAGGCACACAGAACATTTTTACCTTCCCACCAAAGATGGTTCCTATTTTTTCTACTTGCATTTTTTAACATGCTTTCGAACTGCTAGGTTGGCTGAAGCTGGGACAAGCAATGGGAGCTCACTCAATTAGGCAGCGCTAGGGATTCGAACCCCCGAGCTTTCTGATCTGTCTTAGCCACTGCGCCACCACGTCCCTCTGAGGTGGTAGGATATAGGAGGATTAAATGTTGAGCTTTCCACACTGAGTAGTAAACCTGGCTTGCTGAGATGGAAGTTCAAAGGCTGCCATCTTTGCACCTTCCCCAACTTCACCCCCCTCCAAGCATCTTAGACGACGGTCCCATAACTCCCAGCTCACAAGTTGCCAGACCTGTATGTAGCACAGCTACTGGTGAGAGCTTCAGCTTCCTCCCAGTCATTTGCAGAATGCGAGACCTTCGTTTTTTTCCCTACATATAAGCAGGGAATCAAGCAAGGACGCGGCTACGGAGGAATCGCTAGCTAGGCGGTTCCTTATAAGGCCAAAGCGCTCGCCCGCTCAGCCGCTCGCCCCGTCCGTCTCCAGGTGGGAGCAAACAGCGGCGCAATCCCCCCCGCGGCCTGAAGAGGGAGCTGCTGCTACTGCAGTCAAGCTGCTTCGCCAGGGAGAAATCTCGGACTTCGCTTCGCCTTCAGTGTCCGCCTCTCAGTCCGCCCGAAGCCCCGAGTGCTTCCTGGCGGCTCCCCGAAGCGACGAGAGAGTTATGGGCCACGGGTCGGAGTGAATGGGGAGAGACGGCGAGCAGCGGAAAGCCGTGACCCTCCGGAGCATGTTCTTCTGGCTTACTCCAATCCTTCAGGGTCCACCTTGGAGCGACGGAGCCCCCCGCCGCATCCCTGACTTACCTTGTTTGTCCGCCGGTAGGCGCGTCCAAGCAGACCGAGCGTGTCTTGAAGAGGCGGCGCGGGTGGTGGTGGGGGAGCGACAGAGAGCCCCGCAGAAGCTACGAGGAGGCTCTTTGCATTCCGCCCGCTTTCTCCGCGCTGCTTCGCCCCAACCCCGCCCCACCCCAGCCCTCCCGGCCATGCGCCAGGCTGGACTCGGTCGCCCAACCGAAATCTAAAAGCAGAAGGGGACCCATCGCCGAGCCTCGGTTGCTAAGGTAATCTCAGTTGCCCTGCAACGGTATTGCATGGTCTCCCTCTCCCTCTCTCTCCTTCTCCCTCCTTCTCCCTCTCTCTTTCCCCCTCTTTCTCTCTCCCTTCCTTCCTCCTTCCCTCCCTCTCTCATTCTCCCTCCCTCTTTCCCCCCTTTCCTCTCTCTCCCCCTCTCTCTCCCTCCCTCTTTCCTTCCCTCTCTCATTCTCTCTCCCTCCCTCCCCTTCTCTCTCTTTCGCCCCTTTCTCTCTCTCTTTCCTCCTCTCTCCCTCCCTCCTTCCCTCCCTCTCTCATTTTCTCCCTCTCTCTCTTTCTCTCCCCTTTCTCTCTTTCTCTCACCCCTCTCTCCCCCTCTGTCTTTTGCGCTTTCTTCCCCCTTTCCGGAGACCCGATGAGACGGTTTGGCCTGCCTTCTGAGCCCACCGTCGTTCCCGGGGGGTGCAAATTCCTTTCGGAAAAGGTGGGGAAGAAGAAGTCGCTCCAATAAAATAAAAGATATATTTTTAAAAATGGGTAGTCCGCCAATGGGCCCCTGCGCCGCCTTCGCGTTTTGTCCGATTCATAGGAATCCTAAGGAGGGAAGGCAAAAAAGTGCCTACCTGGCTTCATGAGCTCGGCTGAGGGGGGGCGGCAGCAGCCCTGCATGCCTGCTTTCCGGGGTAGGGGTGGGGTGGGGGGGTGGCTGCAGCCGAAACAACGGAGGGAGTTTGTTCCCGTGTCTGGTGGAGAAACGCCTTCGGGGCTCGCCGGGAAAACCGGGCGCTGCGAGGCGAGGGTGGCGGCGAGCTCCGTAGGACAATCGCTAAGCAACCGGTCGGGCGAAGGGCGAGAGCAGCGTTGCCGGGCGGCGGGGTTGTGATCCTCCCTCGTTGCCGTGCCAGTCGTGCGGTTGGATAAGAAGAGTGGGATCGGTCGAAATTGACGGTCGACGGTCGTTCGGATGGAGGACGTTACTGCGGGGTTTAGTCCACGGTTGTTAATCGAAAGCGTGTAGTTCGAAAGCGGGGTGGGCAGTGCAAGAAACCAGGTCACTTTTGCGTAGAGCGGAGAACTGGCTTGATTTTAAACTAGCTTCGCAGCCGGAAAGAGAACACAACGAAAAGGAACCGGGAACTGGCTCAATGGCACATTGGGATCTTCTGTAGCCCAGTGTGGGAACAGGGCAGGGTCAATGATCAAAGAGCATTTTAGGCAACCGGTTGCTTGGTGGGGCCAGGAAACAAAGGACAATAGATACAAGCTAAATCATCTCTCTTACTGCACTAAGAAGCACACTTCCAACCATGTCCCTCTAAAACCAACAGAACGCTTCCGCTATAATATTTCACAGTAATAACCTTCACAGGGGTCTTCTAAGAAGATCTTGGCAGCGAATGCCTTATGTTGTGCAGAGTTTCAACAAGCAGTCCAAAAGGGAGAAAAAAAAACGTGTGCATAAAAATAGGATCCATATTTGCTTAAATGCAAGCCACAGTGGCTGTGGGTTAAGTTGCCTCTTATTTAGCTGAAGGGTATGTGCTCACACTGGAACCCATGAGTTAGAAAAGAAGCTTGAATGTAAAGGTTTTGTTCGTTTCCTTGTGTGTATATCTACAACTAGATGTGAAGAAAGTGTTCTTGCAGTAATGTGTGATTAGCTCATGAAAGCTTCTGTCACTTCATAAAAGCAAGTTCAGAGCAATTTCAGATGCCTCACATCTCTGAACCATGGGAGGTACAAGTGTTAAAAGAGTAGCAACTAGTATTGGAAAGGGAAAAACAAGTTGTTTTAATAGTTGCTTTAGACCAGTGGTCACCAACCAGTGGTCTGTGGACCACCGGTGGTCCGTGAGAATATTTTGGTGGTCTGCAGAAAAATTATTTGAGTTATAAATATTGCACTAAATGCTATTTATTTATTTTTAAAATCATATTAGTGTTCCACTGGATTTAAAATTATGAATTTAGTGGTCCCTGAGGTCCGAAAGGTTGGTGACCCCTGCTTTAGATAGTTTAACAGATCCGTGGTCAGAATTTTGTTACAGCCCTTCTGAGATGCTCACTTTTAATAATAGCTACATTGATTCTTCCTAAACTCATTTATTCAGAAGAAGCCTTTGTCACTTATCAAGGTGACACCAAGTCCTGGCTGTGATTGACGGGTGGAGTTGTTTCTGCTTCTTGAATAAAATGCCAAAGGGGGGAAGGGTTGTTACAGGTTTATTGATGAGCCACAAATACATGGTTGCTGTATAGACCCTCTTCAGTCTGGTGAATGCCATCTGAAAGTAAACAAAGGTAATTGAAATCTCTGTTTCCAATATATGTATCGCACAAGGATTGTTTGAATTGCAACTTCCTTGTTTTCTTTGCATATTTTCACCTCCACTCTAGAAGGAATTGAAGTATATGAATCAAACCTTGCTTGCCAGGTTTTGCTTGGGCTTTGTTTTGATATGTATTGTTTTTATGGTTGTTTGTAATTTTAATTTACCACTCAGAGTCACTGTAATTTGGGCAGCTATGTAGGTTGAAGGAATAAAAAAGTAATCATACTTAATGTCAAGGAGTTATAACCTTCTCTCTGTTGAATGTCTCTCAGAAACCCGAGAATTGGGGAAATGATTGATCTAATTTACAGGAAATTGATCGCTGAGATGGAGCAGAATAGTTGAGAACAGTCTCTGCTTCTTAACAGCCTTGTTACAAAGACTGGGAAATGCTGGGTTCAGTGTATGAGAGATGGGGAGAGCTGAAAGAGAAAGGGTTCAGTTGGGAGGGACCATAGGAACCGAGAGCCTCTCTTCAGTGTTTCTATTCACCTGCTTTCCTTTACCTGTTGAACTTAGTAGGCCAGCATGATATTCGAAATGACACTGAAAACACCCCCAGCAATTTCTACAGAATATTCAGTTAATTTTTTTGAGTTAAATGGTATTTTCACTCAAATCAAGATTTTTAAAAAAAAAAAATCTCCCACCCCCTCCTCGCTTTTCCTCCACGTGAAAAAATAATGAGTGTGCAGCGGTAATGCGAAGACAGAAAAAGAAAAGCATTCAGGACTCTCCCCTGCAAGGGCTACCCCTGATCCACTTGCCTTTTGTCTCTAGTAGGGAACAGCCCTACTAAGTGTTGGATCTCTCTGCGGATTGCAATGCAAAAACCTGATCTCTAGCTGAACTCTTTGGAAGTGTTGTGGTCCACCTGCAGCCTGCGGAGCTGGCAGCAGAGTCGGACAGTGAGGAGGTTGGAGAGGAACATGGGCCAGTCCTGGAGTCTGGGGAAGGCTCGGACGAGGGTGCTGCGTCGGAGGCAGAGAGGGGGCCAGGGCCATCTGAGAGTTATGTGCTGCCTCCGGAACCTCCAGAGTCAGACATCAGTGAGGCAGAGGAACAGGGGTAGTCTTATCCCGAAAGACTGTGGCAGACTTCTGTTGGGCTCTTTACAAACTATTTGTGATTATGGGCTGTGAATGAACATAATTCACAGCCGTTGAAATAAAAGCAGGGTTTTTCGGACTAAGCGTGTGTCTCGGGAAGCCTAGGTCAGAACAGGATGGATGAGATTATTTGTTTGTTTATTTATTTATTTATTTATTTATTTATTTATTTATTTATTTATTTATTTATTTATTTATTTATTTATTTATTTATTTTGGCTTTGATGTGGAAAGCTTTTTATATAAGTGCAAGCAATCTCATGCTGGGTAACTCTGTTTTGGTTTTTCTATACTGTGGCAGACTGATTTTTGCCAAGCATGCATTTTTCCTTTTACAAACTGTTCTGGGAGCAGCAGGAGGCATCATCCTTGATGGAGTAGATGATACATTATTCTAATTTGATGGGTATGTTAAAGTAACTCTTGGCCCATTATTACGCTGCGGCTGAGAATAAAATCACCAACACAAGATGTACATGCACAGCAAGGAATATAGGTGTCCAGTACTATACCATAGAGGCCTACAAACATTTAACTCTGATTTATTTATTTAGCATATGGCAAAAATGTTGACAGGCACACCACAATTACATTTTCAATGAGAAAATATGCAACAATGTAACCCTGTATTTAAAATAAATACAATTGTTGTCTGTTTTATTTAGATCTAGGCTTTCTTCTAGAAGCTCAAGACAGATAGAATTTCCCCCTCAATTTTATCTTCACAACCCTCCTATGAGACAGTCTTGATTAAGAAATTGTTTGAAGTGTAGTATTTATTTATTAAATTTATATCCCATCAATCTCAGTCTAAAGTGACTCTATAACAGTTCAAAAGCAGTAAGTTCCATGGTTAGATGGGGAATTGAAACACTGTATTCCAGTGTATTAGTTTGACATCTAATCATTACATGCCCAGAATGGAATAGGGGCACTGTCACCAGACAGAAAATCAGGAAGAATAAGTAAGAATTGGAGCATAATTGTCTTGATTAGAGAAGACCACCATTCTCTTCAGCTTCACAACCTGGATGGTTACATCTTATCCATCCTTGATTGAAACATTTTGTACTTCATAAGCTTTCCAAATGAGGCATCAGATTTGGAAACCTGGTCAATATTGAAATAAAGCCTCCAACAAATCACATTTTTGTGATTTGCCTGTTCCTAAGAGGTGCAGTTTGCAACAGTACAGTCACACTTTGGTACTCGACTGCTTTGAAACTCATCAGATTTGGTACTTGATGCATTTTGACGAGAAAACTTTGTCCCGGTACTCATCCTTTGTTTGGTACTCAATGCACAAGGTAGGACTTGTTGGTGTCAGTTACCTCATGACTTGTTATCCTTCCCAGCTGAAACAAAGGATCACGTGTTAGATATGCAGTAGCTCTTGTCCTGGGCACATCCCCTTGCAGTTTTGCCTGAGCTTCCATGGCCCTTTTATGTATTTTTGTGTTTTTTCCCCTTATCAATACAGGGATGCCTCCTGAAGTCTCCGGAGGGCGAAAAACACCCTTACGAGTAAACCGAAAGTCCATTCCTGAACTTCCGGGTTGCCCATAGGGCCGTTTCTTTCCCTAAGGCAAAATTTCCGGGTTGCCCATAGGGACATTTTTCAACCTCCGGAGGCTTCAGGGAAGCCTCCTGAAGCCTCCAGAGGGTCTCCAGGGGCGGGCAGAGGAGGCTGTGTTCACCTCCCCATACTCCTAAAAAGCCTCTGGAGCCTGGGGGGGGTAAAAATGGGTCTATTGTGTGCTAAAAGTGTGGGGGGAATGGTGGAGGTTGTGCGCACATAGAATATGGGTGTGGGCACTCCTGCGTATGACCCCCCTGCGCTCCCCTCGCTTTTGGCACACAATGGGAAAAAGGTTAGCCATCACTGGTCTAGTGTTTTGTTTTTATGGAAAACGTGGGTGAGCTTTAGATATTTATCAGTTTGCCAGAAAGTTGCCTTTAAATAATATCATCTAAAGCAAGGGCAAAATTTCAGGTGCATCATTGCTTTATTTTGGAAAATAAAATAATGTTATTTTATTTGGACTAGACTAGAGGTCTTCAAACCAGCCCTTTTCTATTCGCTATGTTGTGTTCCAAAGTTTCACGCAGCATACCTACATCATTTAAGTCTTGCATGTGAAGGCTTTCAGGCTTTTAAAGTGACCCAATGTGCTTGGATTTTGAAATAAGGCTGAGAAGAGAATGAAGGGGACGGCGAGGTGAATTTCTGAGAGCATGCGGATGGGTAAGCTGTTAAAAAGGCAGCCAGCAGAGTCATGCCTCTTTAAGAAGTAGGTGCTATGAATGTTACGTCTGGTTATAAAATTCTCATTTATTAGAAGCAAATTGATGGAAGTCTCCTTTGCTCTTTAATCCTCAGGAAATTTTCATTGCTTCACTTTTTTTGAACAGGTAGAAACATTAATGAGCAAAGCTCTGGGCTGCAACCTTCCATCATTTTTTTAGGTCTTAAGAGGCTACATCAATATGTTTGAGGCTGCCTCTTTCTTTGCAGCATATCAATTTCTCACAATATTTTTAGGAAGAACAACAACAAATGAGGCTGCTTATTTCTGGATTAAGAATAGAGATCCTCAAGTTTATGATATTCAATAGGTGATGTTGCATTAATAAGCTAAACTACCCCGCAGGATTTCCCTGAGGATACAATGGCAACAAGGAGGACAGGATAGAGCCGTATATGCTGCCTTAAACTCCTTGGGGGAAAGGCAGGAGAATGTAAACAAGTTGCTCTGCTTGGAACTGAGAAAGGGCTTTTCCACAACCCTAGAGATTAGTTAGCTTCAAGCCTCCTCGTGTTATCTAGTGCTGGTACTAAAGAATCAGATATTGGATGACCAGCGGTAGGAAAAGGAGAAGTCTAATAACTGGACTGGTTGTGGAAAGTGTTGGCGAAAAATCGCTGACATGTGGACAGCTACTTTCTCAGTAACATTTCATCTGGAAGCTAATTTGAGGGAGGAGAAAAGGGCCTGACAATCAGGTCAACTGCTTTAAAATAATTAAATGCTGGTCTCAGGAAATTAAGTTCAGATTTTGATGTGTGTGTTGTAAAGCTGTAGTTTTGTACAGGCTGTTTGCCTCTGATATTGCTACAACCTCCAGAGTTCTACCAACAATTTTACCTCCTGTCAAAGGTATACTGAATTCTTGTCTCCAGATTCTATCTGGACATGCATAGCAAAATCATGCTGATGTTTCTTTCTTGGCTCTCCTAACAATCAAGAATAGCAAATGTAATAAGTATTGGATAAATATCCAGTGTGTCTGAACTACAAAAAAAAAAAAACACCATATTCTCTTTCTCTTTGATCATACCAGTTTTATAAATACATGAAAGGTTAAAGAGAGATGGAGATATTTTTTTTTCCTTATTAATACTAATGTTAAAGATTAATGAAAACGATAGCAAGCATTTTCAAGTGAAGGTGATTTTGCTCTTTTATAGAATAGCTTCAGGTTAGCTGAAGATACTTTGATGTGGTGGCAAAACATTTCACAAGAGTAATTTGTTTTCCATCCAAAGAAAAAAAATTCAAGGATCAATAAAATTGCTGATATATGGACTGTTCTGTCATGAGCGTTAACCAAGTTCTTTATGTAGTGTCACTTTATTATGGTTATGGCATTAAAATTATAGGTCATTTAATGGATTTATCTCTACTAAATACATTAAATGAAAGCATTGTATGAAGAAGCACTGACTTTATATTTCAAAATATTTTGCATCTCAACTTTGAGATTCCTTTATATATTCTAAATATTAACCTGTTCTCCATGAATTTCGATTTGATTTTAGTTTTGTGGAACACTGTCCCACCAAATCCCAGTTTTTCCATATCAGGTCAAGATTGGGTTGATTTCAGATTTCAAATGGTTTATTTGTTTATTCATGTCAGATGCATCACAATTAAAATAAGGCATGCTATAACAGCCTTATTAGTGTGCCTTATTTGAAATGGTGGAGAAAAGGCTATCACAATTTACCAACAGCGTATCTCTATTGATAAATCAGTTCATTTTCTGAAACAGGAGTGATTCCTCAAGGGAAGATGATTTCACACAAGAAATAAGCAACTGCAATTTTATTAGACTGCAAACTGATACTGAAAATCTGGATAGAGTACAGGAAAGCTAATATTCTCAGTCCTGTTTTCTTACAAATGTCAGACAACATCAGCAAACCTTCAAGTCCTATTTTGAAATGACAAGCTGTCATGTCAAATAAAATCTGTAGCCAGGCTTGGGAGTTAGGTATGTTCCTTTCCAACTGAATATTTTATTTTATTCAGTTAAGAATAAGCATTCTAGCAGTTGGTTTTGTAAGTGATGATCAAGCTTAGTTTTGGGAAACAACTTTGCTTCTGACTACTGTATATGTATATACTGTAATTTTGAAGCATACAGATAATAGTGAATACACAAAAGCTAGGCATTTCTCTTGTTACCCAATGCTCTGCGTAAACATCACCTTAGCAACAGTATTTGAAGTCATAAATAGAAGATTAATGAGTAAGATGACAAATAAACCATAGGTTTAATGCAGAATTGACTAGAGATGAAGCAATATAGTGACATAACAATTCTTTAGCTGTAAGAGAGAGGGGGGGAGTTCTTTTCTGTTAGAGAATGAAACTGCTTAATTTAAATCAGGTTATTTGTTAGATTTCACAAAGTTCTAGCATAACATTAGAATATTCAAAATTAAAATACATATTAGTTTGGATAAATGGAACTGAAAAGTATTAAAAATAGATTTGATTGAAAAATTAACACACTAACAAATAAGCCTTTCATGAAGTACTGTTTTACTTATGTTTGGTCTTCAGTCTTAGATATGTTAATAAAATAATTCCTAATGGAATAAATGAATATGACCATTTGGACACAAATATTAAAGATGGGCACTTGAAATCTCACCTGTTTCCTAAAGTTTACAAATTAGTGTTTAAATGCTCACAGATTAGGTTATATTTGCTCTTGTATAATTTTGAGGTTTTTGCTCTTCTATTTATTTTGAGGTCTTTTTATTAGTCTTTAATTTTTTTTAGCATTCTATTGAAGCACAATTGGTTTAAATAACTATTTTAATAATTCAGGTAAGGGCAAAGAAAGATCCCAATTGAAGCCTTAAAGAGTTTATCTTAAGCAGGACTAGGGTAGATAGATGGACCAATGGCACGGGACCTAGTTATCTGCGGGATCGCATCCTGCCCCATACATCCCTACGACCAATTCGCTCGCACAGAGAAGGACTTCTCCAGGTGCCGTCCACCAAACAGTGTCGGGGGGCGGCGCCTAGGAGCAGAGCCTTCTCTGTGGCGGGCCCAGCCCTGTGGAATGACCTCCCCCCTGATATCAGCATTACCTCTGATCTCCGCTCCTTCCGTGTAAAGCTCAAGACCCACCTCTTCCAATTAGCTGGCCTGGCTCAACCATAGTTTTATCCTATTGCTCCTGACGGGTTTTTTAAATTTTGTAATTTTAACTGAGGGTGTTTTAAATAGTCATTTTAATCCTATTTTATATATATTGTATGAGTTTTACCTCCTCCATGTACATGTACGTGTATGTGTCTATTTGTATTTGTATATGTATTGTATATATATGTATATTGTATGTGTTTTATTGTACGCCGCCCCGAGTCCTTTCGGAGAGGGTGCGGCTAACAAATTAAATTTCATTCATTCATTCATTCAATGCTCTGACTTGGAGATAAAACATGGGAAGACACAATAGCTGAAGAAAAAACAAGTAGGTGAAATCAATTCCATAGAGTCCCATTGGACTCAATTATACATCCTAGTTAATATCACCTGACCAGCCATTCTTTCTGAAATATATCCCTTATAAATAATTGTCATTTCCCTCTTGTCCTTCAGAGGTGGCTTAAAGTGTTATTCAGGCAAATTGGAATAACCATTCCCTAAGGATTAACCTCCCTGTTAGAATCCTTGGTAGTTAGACCTTCCTAAGATCGATCGGAAGCATTCTAATCTCTCTTGCTTAGGTTCTCCAGGTGAATTGTGTAGAACTACAAATCCAGTCATCCTAAAATGTATTGATAAATTCATTTGAGATCATTAGTGATAAAAGGGTTTTCACCAGTGACGTGCAGTCAGTGGAGGCAGGGGAGGCGGAGCCTCACCACTCTCATCATGAAAATAAAAAAGAATTACTCCAGGAAGCCGTGAAAGTGGCTGGGAGAGGCGCGCGGCTTGGTTTAGCCTCCCTGGACATCTCAGCAGCAGCCCCAAGTGTGCCGATCTCGCCATTTTTTACATCGGGCGAGCCCAGGATCCTTGCAAGGGGAATGGGACGTGTGCAGGAGGCTCCTCAGCTCCAGCCTCAATCAGCGCAGCCGCGGTCCCCTTCATCTTGCCTCAGGAAGGAGGGGAATGGGACCACGTGTGCAGGGGAAGGGGATCGCGGCTCTGCTAATCTGAGGCTGTGCGCTGAGGAGCCGCCTGCACACGTGGTCCCATTCCCCTTGCAAGGATCCCGGGCTCGCCCGATGCAAAAATTGCCTAGGTACCGTGTTTCCCCAAAAATACAACCTGTCCCGCACTCACTGACCTAGCGTTATCCTGAAAGCGCCAAGTTACAGGAGCCGGGGGTGGGGGGAGCGCTCACGTTGCTTGCCGCCTTCGGTATACCGCTAGGTTGGGGAGTGCCTGCTGCCGCCGCCTGCTGCCGCTGCCCGCTGCCGCCGCCCGCCACCACTGCCCGCTGCCGCCGCCCGCCACCGCCGCCCCGCCCCGCGCCGCCGCCCCGCTCCGCTCCGCGCATAAGTTCCAAACTCCAAAACTTCCAGCATCGGCCGCTCTAGGAGTGCTCTCTATGGTGGGCCGGCTGCTGGAAGACTCTGTCCGGAAAACTCTCTGTCCGGCAGCCGGCCCACCAGAGAGAGCACTCCTAGAGCGGCCGATGCTGGAAGTTTTGGAGTTTGGATGTTATGCACGGAGTGGAGCGGGGCAGCGGCAGCGGCGGCGGCGCGGGGCGGCGCAGAGCGGGGCAGCGGCGGCGGCGGCGCGGAGCGGGGTGGTGGCGGCGCAGGGCGGGGCGGTGTGGGGTGGCGGCGGCAGCGGCGGCGGCAGCGGGCGGCGGCAGCAGCGGCGGCGGCAGCGGGCGGCGGCGGCAGCGGGCGGCGGCAGCAGGCACTCCCCAACCTAGCGGTATACCGAAGGCGGCAAGCAACGTGAGCGCTCCCCCCACCCCCGGCTCCTGTAACTTGGCGCTTTCAGGATAACGCTAGGTCAGTGAGCGCGGGACAGGTTGTATTTTCGGGGAAACACGGTACCTAGGCATTTTTTACATCGGGCGAGCCCGGGATCCTTGCAAGGGGAATGGGACTATGTGTGCAGGCGGCTCCTCAGCGCACAGCCTCAGATTAGCAGAGCCGTGATCCCCTTCCCCTGCACACATGGTCCCATTCCCCTCCTTCCTGAGGCAAGATGAAGGGGACCGCGGCTGCGCTGATTGAGGCTGGAGCTGAAGAAACTTCTCCGTTTGGGCTGCGCCCCTGCGATCGGAGCAACCACGTGGTTTGATGACGTCACCAGCCTCACCAGTCATAAACGTCACCGCACGTCACTGGTTTTCACTGTTGTTGATTTTTGTTTTTAGACCTGATGAGGATTAAAGTAGGGTATGCACTGCCATTTCAAACGGGGCCATTGGGATATATCTTGAATTGTTGATAATATCCTTTAGGATTATATTTTTAGTGCCCAAAGCATGTCATTCATTCAAGGACTAAACTTGAAGTAAGTTTCTGGCTGGAAGAAAATATCCAACAGGATGTAGTTCAGTGATGAGAAAAGCGAGGACCTACATTTATGGAAGGAAAAATCAGATGCACAGGTACTGGATAAGCAGTACCTAGTTCAAAATTGTGAGATGGATGTAGGAGTTCTGGTGGATACTGCTTAAGTATGAGCCAGCAGTGTGCTGCAGCTGCCAAAAAAGCCAACATAGTCCTAGGCTGCATCAACAGAGGGATAACATCAGGATCATGGGAAGTGATAGCACTGTTCCATAGTGCACTGGTGGGGCCACATTTTGAATACCACATCCAGTTCTCATACAAGAAGACCTCCAATGTTCCTTCCAGATGTATGATTCTATGATACGTACCATGGCAAGTAAAAAAAAATTTTCATAAAATATTGCTTTTAATAGTAGTCCTTTGAATGCGAAGGTGAACTTTGCAAACATGAAAGATTAAAGCAATCCCTCCCAATCTGTTAGACACAAATGTGTATATTAATACAATACAATAGTAGAGTTGGAAGGTACCTTGGAGGTCTTCTAGTCCAACCCCCTGCCTAGGCAGGAAACCCCATACCGTTTCAGACAAATGGCTATCCAACATCTTCTTAAAGACTTCCAGTGTTGGGGCCTTCTGGAGGCAAGCTGTTCCACTGATTAATTGTTCTAACTGTCAGGAAGTTTCTCCTCAGTTCTAGGTTGCTTCTCTCCTTGATTAGTTTCCACCCATTGCTTCTTGTTCTACCCTCAGGTGTCTTGGAGAATAGTTTGATTCCCTCTTCTTTGTGGCAACCCCTGAGATATTGGAACAATGCTATCATGTCTCCCCTAGTCCTTCTTTTCATTAAACCAGACATACCCAGTTCCTGCAACCGTTCTTCATATGTTTTAGTCTCCAGTCCCCTAATCACCTTTGTTGCTCTTCTCTGCACTCTTTCTAGAGTCTCCACATCTTTAAATATTTAAATAAATATTCATTTATTCAATTGTATTGCCAATGGTTATGCAACACTGGTGAGTAATATCCGGTTAATACAGCAACAAATAACCAACAAAAATTAAAACATATATGCCTGGGACAGCACATATATTTAGAACTGACCACACCTATTGGCCTATGCCCAGGAGGAAAACCAAGTCTCCAGTCGCTTATGGAAAACTAGCAGGGTTTTTGTATCTCAGGATGGTTGCTCTTCTATAGGACCAGCACAGTTTTACTCATTCTCTAGGCTTGCTAGGTGAAGATGACAAGAATTGTCATTCAAACATACAGAATTAGTAGTTTGGGAGGGGGGGAAAACAACATCTGAAGCAGCTTTTATCCATGTATTGTTTTATGATGGCTTGTGGTAATTCCAGTCTGCTTCCACAAAACAAAATGGTAGAGAAATTTGAGCTAGAATAATCATTTATTTGTTCTGCTGTTTCTGATCTATAACACTTCTTTTATTTACACAGGTTTGAATAATCTTCATATTATAGAAAGGGTCCATATAGAACGTTAATAATAGAAATGGAGCTTTAGCCCCACTTTCCAAGACCTGTTGTTCAAGCGGGAAATCTCTTTGGAAGGAAAATATTTCATCCAATTGCCCCAACTCTCATGTCAATTTAGCATGTGTTTTGAGCATATTCCAAACCACTTTATATTTTTTCACCTTAGTCCATATTTCCATGGACAGAAGCAATTTACCTGACTGAATCATAATAAGTGCAATCCATTTATATTCTGTCAGATGTGCATCTTTCTGCATAATTCCATTCCAGTTCTTAATGCAATTTGTTATGAGTTGCTATAGTTAGGGCAGTTGAATTTGAAGAGAAGTTTATATCATCATTTGCAAGCTCATTTTTATGTCCTGTTTTTAATTAAATTGCTTCATAGGGATCTGGATTTGAAGGACATAATGAGATTTGGAGCATGTCTGGGTGAACATATAGTGCCTGTTGGTTACACCTTAAGACAAATGCATATTTTTTTTGCAGGACTGTCTACCATTTGCAAAACCCTAGATGAGGACAGACTTGCTTTAACCTCCTTCCAACAGTGCATGTATGACCAATGTCAACTTCAAATCTCTTTTTGCATTTTGAATCTAAATCACTGCCCAGTGATAGTTTTCTGGGTATTAAAAATAACCACGTACAATTCTATGTCTACTCAAAATGAAGTCTTACCAAGTTCATTAATTAGATATCCTAAGCTATGAGAAAGTCCCATTGAACACAGTGGAACTGTCTCATAAATATTCATGTATAAGATTGCATGAAAAAGTACTCTGATTTATTTAAACATCCTTATCTTCAGGCATAAAATAATAGAGCTCCCTTTTTTGCATCTTCTAGATAAATGATGCAACAATTACTGGTTACGGACTGATTTCTTTTTCTAAGGTTTTGCTTTTTAGCAAAAATATTAAACGTTCCCTTTTACCTTCCCCCCTTCCTCTAATTAGGCATGCATGCAGTCATGATAGAGCTTAATACATGTTGTATTCCGATATTCTGGAATAGAAGTAATTTGTTGGTTTTACATTGCATGGGAATTAACATCTATTGTTAAATATTTAATTGGGCATTTTTGTTTTGTGCTTCTTCTCGATATAATTCAAAGAGGACCTATTTCTGCCTAAGCAGTAATATAATAGAAATGGCTCACTGGGAGCACGGCTAGTAGAGACACTTTTGCAAGATTTTTCCTTGGAAAGAAAAACCTGCTTTCCATCTTTTTCAGCAGTGACCAATATATTCGAGCATTTTGTACTGTCACTATGATATTTTGTTAAATCCAGGGCATATGGCAGTACTTTCCAACCCTTTTCCTTGGTTACCCCAAACCATTTTTGTAGTTCAGCAAACAGTCACGTCTTGTTACGAAGGCAAGAGTGAAAAATCCTACTTCACACACTGTGCAGGAACTTTGAAACAGCAATAATTGCATCATGGCCTCCCCAGCTACCACAGGACATTCATTGTAAAATGTGAACAGTAAATACACCAAATCTTCTTTTCTTCAAATAACGTTTTGCACTGACTGCATGACCTAAGCTCAGTCATTTGCTCTGCAAAACCATTAATGGGTTCGTACATTGTTACCCAATGAGAAACCACTTTTACCCAATTTTGGGTAATTTAGCCAGGCCTGGGAAGCGCTGGCACACAGCAGCCTCCACAATGCCTCCTTCTGAAATGTGTCCCCCCCCCACATTTTATTGCCTGATTCAGGGGTGGGTTCCTGCCAGTTCTAACCTCTTCTATAGAAGAGGTTCCACAAATCTACAGTGCCGTTTAGAACCGGTTCCAGCTCCCTCCCCCCACCCGTCTGCACATCATCAAGGTGAAGAGTGAGAGGAGGAATTCTGGGAGTTGAAGTCCACAAGTCTTAAAGCTGTCAAGTTTGAACACCCCTAGGGTTTTTTTTCCTAAAGGGTTAGGGGTGCAAGGGTCTTGTAACTTGACAGCTGTAAGATTTGCACACTTCAATGCCAGAGTTCCTGAGCCAACATGACTGGAGGAGGAATTCTGGGAGTTGAAGTCCACAGGTCTTAAAACTGTCAAGTTTGAACACACCTGGTTTTTTTTTTCTAAAGGATTAGGGGTGCAAGGGTCTTGTAACTTGACAGCTTTAATACTTGCATGCTTGAAATGCCAGAGTTTCTGAACCAACATTTTGGTTGCTAAGCAAGAGCGTTGTTAAGTGAGTTTCACCACATTTTACAAGTTGCCCATGCCCACCCAGTCACATGGCTGGCAAGCCACTCCCACCCAGTCACATGGCCAGCAAGCTACTCCCATCCAGTCACATGGCCAGCAAGCTACTCCCACAAAGCAGGCCAGACTTACAGAAGAGGTTCTAAAAAATTTTGAAACCCACCACTGGCCTGACTGCATGATGCCATGAAATAATTGTGAATTCAGTGTGCTAAGAGATGAAGTATAGATTCCCTGTTAAGATATTAGAACTCTTATTGATTGGAGTAGTAGAGGCTACATTTCTTCATTATTGAATGGTATACTGTCCTATATGCTTGATTACAACTAAGATAGTATCTTTATCCCAATTATCTACGATACACATTAAAAGTATCACGTTTTAATTTTCTGGATCTCTTTTAAAAGGTTGGTGTCTCATTGATTGTGAAGGAAGATGCAAATTGTTATTAACTTTCTTAATTTTCCATCAGTACTTTATTTTTCTGAAATTTTATTTGTTGTACATAAATGTAATCACCTGGCAGATTTAAATATTTTTATTATTGGACTCATCACTATTAGTGATGCAGTCTGGGAGAAAAAATCTCTTTGGTGTCTCATTGTTTCATTGTAAGTTTAATACAGTTTAGTGCTCCTACATTCATGTCCTCTTTTTCTGGAAAAAAACTTCTATTTTCTGAAGGATGTCTTCATTTTTGGATTCTGCTTGTCAGTCTCTAGATGGCCTTTTGGACTTGGCGATACTTTTTGTGAACTATGGTATAAAATTGAAAAATCAGTCATAAAACTTGAGCCGGTGACATGGCATCCCACCCTTGATATTGTGTCACCATCCTCCCACCTCTGTGTTTCCTGGAAGATTAGCGAAGGGAACCCTAGACTTGTGGCCAAAATGGTTAAATATTTGTGAGGTACAAGAAAAGAGCAGGCTGCATATAAGGAAAAGAGAAGTTCCTGGGTTCTTTCTGCTTTCTAGAGAGCCGCTCCTGCTTTGATTTTATCTTGGAGAATAAAATAAATGCTAAAAAGAGAGTTCTGGTTAAGTGTCTTCTCCTTCCAAAATGTTGACAGTCATGAGCCCCCACTGTGACCACTTCTTTGCCATCCTTGCACTTTCTGTTCTTTCTATTGCTTTACTTTGTAGTTGACTGTGGGATACAAAGATGTGGTAAGGCTTTGACTACTTCCTCAACTTCTGCTGTTGATCAAATCATCTTGCTTTGTCTGCCATTATGGGTGTTTGCTCACCTCCAGAGCAAGATAATATCCTAGAAGTTGCCACTGAGTAAATTCCTTTTTTTCTTTTTGCTTCTTCCACCAAGTTGTCCATTGATCTTCACAGAGATCTGGTAGCATTCACAATAGCAGAATTCTTATGAAAAATCCCAGGAAACAGAGTGTGGATGTGGACTTGATTTTCTTGTCACTAAAAGATGACCAAGAGCTTTTTTTAAAAAAAAGCAAAAGAAAAGAACTCTATAACAGAGTCCACAAACTTATTATTGCTTGGTAGCATATAACAAAATGATTTCAACTGGGTTGTCAATCAGAGCAATCAAATCCTTTCAGGCATCATATAATAGAATATGTTGACAGAGCACATTTATTTCAGGAATAAGGCAGGTGAGCACATTTCATTTTGAAAAGCCTATTATATCTGTGTATTTGGTTTTGGGATTCATTCTATAGGCTGCTTTTCTTATATTTTACTATTGCATACTATTCTTGTCTTTGCAGCCTGGTTGAGAAGAGTTGTATTCATCATGGCCCAAGGATCCAGTGACATGGATACTGCAGAACAAGAGGACAGTTCTCCAAATATGATTGTTTACCGAAAGGTAAGAAATTCAAATGTCATTTGTAACTTCTATGCTAGCTTCTGAACTAGATGATTAAGGAACCAATAGTTCTTTAAAAACCTGCACATTAATACATGTAGCCCTCAAATTATGACAACAATTGACTCTGAGATTTCTGTTGCAAAGTGGTGCAGTCATAAAGTGTGATGCAATGGTAGTCAAGATAATCCCAGTTGTTGTTGTAACCCTTTCTGTCATTAAGCAGAAAGTGGAGGATGTCCCATGGGGTAGGGGGGTGGGGAAAGTCCTGTGAGGCCGTGTACAGGCTGAGCATGAGTTGGGGGTGCATGTGCTACAGTGAGGCACATACGCAAGGAGGCTGGGAAAGGAGGGTCCTGGTGTCTGTGTGTACATGCGCGTGAGTGCAGGAAGGACCAGTGAAGGACAGTGCTGGTGAGTTCCTGCTAGTATGTTAGCCCATGGAGACTGGGGAAGGAAGACACTGGTGGGTCTATGCATGTGAATGAGGAAATGCCATGGGGAGACTTACCCAAGCATCTAATGACCTACCATATTAGTGTCCCCATTGAGTCTAATTGTGGGAAGCTGATGGAGAAGGTCAGCAATCACATGATCCATGGGTTGTTACATTGGTCAAAAATTTAAGGGCTGGTTTTGTTGAGTGCCATCATAATTTTAAGCAGTCGCTGAATGAATGGCTGTAACTGGAGTGCATCTGTATTTTGCTTTGGTTTATCGACCAATCTTTATTTAAATCAGTTAAAGGATTTGTTGGAAAGCTAAAGTAGACCATCAACATTTAATCCATTTTTTTTACAAAAATTCTCTAGAAACAACAGTCCCTTGCTCTGTTTTCAAGTGGGTAGTGAGTAAGAAAGGAAGTATGTAAATCCTTTCTCCATAAAAGCTTCATACTGCAGCTTTGGCAAAGATGACATTTCCCAGATTCCCAGCAAACAAACAAAATGGAGACCACTGTTTTACAGTCTTCTCACAGGGAGCCACTGTATGGAGCACTTGAGGGCAGTCCTGGCCCTTCCCTGGAGAGGAATTCCAAAGCAACAATCGATTCACCAGTTCCTCATTCTACTAAGGTTGTCTCCAGTCCATCATTGGTTCCCTGGAAGCCTGTACAATGATCTCTTCAACAATGTTGTACAGTTATGAAAAATGGAATTTGGGAATAGGGAATGAAGAGAGCCAGTCTGGTATAGTGGTTAAGAGGCTGGGCTAGAAACCAGGTGACTGTGAGTTCTAGTCCTGCCTTAGGCATGAAAGCCAGTTGGATGACTTTGCGCCAGTCACTCTTTCTTTGCTCAACCCATCTTACAGGGTTGTAGTTGTGTGGAAAATAAGAGGAGGAATGAGTATTATATTGATGCTTTCACTTACTTATAAAGCAATAAAAGTAGAATTAAAAATAAACAAGCAAGCCAGTAGAACAAATTATGCTTTTTTCAGTGCATCCTCATCCAAATGGTTGCAAATGGAAATTGTACTTGAATCCAATCAGTATTCAGTCCTATTTACATTGGGGGAGCCCTGCTGAGCTTCACTAGTCTTTGGTTATTGGATTCAAACGTTATTTACTTAAAATTGATTCAAATGGTGTTTACTTAAAATACAGCCTGATTTCATATTTAAATAATTGGCTTCACCTTACCTTGAAACATGAATTAATCATAACCTCCATAGATTACTGTAACAAACCTTGTTTTATTTTTTAAAAAATGCACCAGGAACAGTTAGACAATTTCTTTTTCTTCTTTTATCTGCCCCACATTTTCCCTCCCTGTAGAGATGAATGTCTTGGTCAACTTTTCAAGGTCTTTACTTGGCATTCCCAAAATGACTCCTAGAGAGCCTGTTTAGTATTTGTTAGGTCCTATGCCCTAGCATTTAAAATCCTTGCTTACATAAGAATATCAGTGCCTCGTAGTTGTTTTTAGGAAAAAAAAAGATTAATGGCTCATATCACAGGCTTTATATGGTCACCTACTGAAGAAAAGTTGTAGATAAACTGGGGGGAGGGTGAGTATTGCCAAAGGCTGTCATAGTTGCTAGGCACAACAACATACTGTGCGTTTATTTTCTCCTTAGTAATCATTTTGGGAACAGTAAGTAAACATTTCAGAAGTGCTGGCCATCTGTGAAAGACCAACTTCATATAGTCCAGCAAATATGGAATGCCATGCTGGATTTCATCAATGATTTGAATTGAAATCTACTACATCTGGAAGAGAAAAGATAGAAGAAGATTGATCTAGTCAGTCAAGATGTTTCACTGATAGGATACGAGATAAACAGAGATTTATTGTACATAATTAATATCAGGGAACCTCAAAAGCTGAACATTTCGGTTATATTCATATATTTAACTTTGGATCTACCTCTAGAATTATAATTCTATAAAGTTCTTGAATTGTTGTCAGACAATAATAGTAAATTTTCAGAACAATAAATTATGTATTGTGCTTGGGTATTTATTCTGCTCTAGTTGTGTGCTTTTCTCTCTCAAGACATCTGCTGTTTTAGAACAAACTTTAACTTGTCCTTAGCAGAAGGAAGATGATTACAGTATGTTGTTCTGAAGGCAATATACAATTGCTTTGCTTTATTTTCTAATTTCCTACTTTTTAAAAGGCTCTTTAAAGCTGAATCCTGTAAAGTAAGGTAATATACATAAAGATCACTAACCTCAATATTATTAAAACATTAATTTCTAATAGGAGTAAAAACAACAGCATAGAGCTTACTACAGCACTACAAACTCTATCATATCACATTTGATTATTATCTTAGCTCCACTAGGTAGACTAGAGCAGAAAATCAATTCCATAAAAAGGCTAAAACTATTTTTTATTGAAACTGGCTACAATAACAGAAGTTTGTTGCACGTTTGGTTAAACTATACCTCCCCCCTAAGCTGACTGGAATAAAAACATCCAAAGTGTTCATTTACAGTCTGTCAATGGAGATACCATTGTAATTCCTGTTCAAGGAATTAAAAAGGTGTATGTCACAACTGAAAGGACCTACTCTCCGGTACCCACATCACCTTCACAAGTTGGTTATTGGCTAGCCTGTGGGCGCCACGCTGATTTTTTTTTTGACATAGGTAAAGCAGATAGCAAAAAATGGGAATAGAAAATGTTAGGACGACCACAGTGAGATCTTTGAAATAACAGGTTAAGGAATCAGTCAGTTGCACAGTAAGGTGCAATAACTTGGTCTCAGCATAGTCAAAATTCTAGCAAGAAATTAATCCTAGGTAATCCTAGAAGTTGTTCTTTTAATGTGTCAGAATATGGTCTTAGTTCCAGGGACACTGAGTTGCCTTGGGTGGGTAGTAGCTGTTCCTTTTCTGGGAGTTCTAAAAACAGACATGCCGAGTAAAAGCCGCTGACCTGTAAAATAAGCTTAAATTGAGATGCATTAGTTTGATGAGTGTCCCCAAGGGATTTCAAGCAGGAGTGTTTTCTGACTGGAGAATGAAGGAAGTACAGAAAATGTTTTTCCTCCCATTACTTATTCCATTTTAAATCCTTCCCCCTGCCCCACAACATTCACTGAATACTTTATAAGGCAGGCAAGCAATACTCCTTTAAGTATCTATGGATTTGTCCATATGATTTGAAATGAACACCAAGAAGCAAAAATAATGGAAATGGCATTATTATAAAGTCTGTAAGTGGAGATACTGGTATGACTAGATTTTTGCATTTGACTTCTTGCCTAAAATATTGAAAGAGAACAGGATATTACTATGTGAAGGTCCACCTATAAATAGATCTAATTGAATTCAACAGAAAAGAGGTAGTCTTTGTTAAAGAGGTACATGAAATCAGATTGCACAGCGCACCTTCCTTAAAATTCACGAGATACTTACAGTTGCATCTTCTGGGCTCCTGAAATTTTCCCCAATATTTCTCTGGATAAACTAGATGAATGATTCTGTTGCATTCTTCTTCCCTCCATCTTCCCACCCATGTTTTAAACAAATGTAATTTGTATTGTTTTACTTTTATTTTTGTTCTTTTAAATATTTTTATAGTAAATCACATCCCTGTGCAACTGAGTAGGAAACATAGGATTGTATTAAGGAAATAATTATTTACAACAGTGTATGTACGTTTTGGCTTGTGCTACCCAACAATTATTGTTGGAAATAGGCAGCTGAAGGGGAATTAGAGTAAGTGCTTAGGGAGATGCAATGAAAAAAAAATTCTTGACTTTTCCCCCTGAAACTATTTTAGTTTTTTTTAAAAAAATTGGGAAAATGAAAAAGAGGGAAGGAGAATGAAAACTTTAATTATTTTCTTTTAGAATAAAAAACAACACAGAGTGCTAATATATTCAATATATTTTCTTTATATACCTTCCATTCTTGTTGTTAGTTCCCACCCATTGTGACCTCATGGACAACATTTCTCCATGCCTTCCTGTCCTCTACCATCTTCTGGAGTCCATTTAAATTCACACCTACTGCTTCGGTGACTCCATCCAGCCACCTCATTCTCTGTCGTCCTTTCTTCTTTTGTCCTAAAACTTTCTCAGCATTAGGCTCTTCTCCAGTGAGTCCTTCTTTCTCATTAGGTAGCCAAAGTATTTGAGTTTCATCTTCAGGAACTGGCCTTCTAAAGAGCAGTCAGGGTTGATCTCCTCTAGGACTGACCGGTTTGATCACCTTGCAGTCCTAGGGACTCGCAGGAGTCTTCTCCAGCACCATAGTTCAAAGGCCTCAATTCTTTGGCACTCAGCCTTCTTTCTGGTCCAACTTTCACAGCCATACATTGCAACTGGGAAAACCATAGCCTTGACTATACACATTTTTGTTGGCAGGTTTGTGTCTCTGCTTTTTTGTATGCTGTCTAGATTTGCCATAGCTTTCCTCCCCAGGAGCAAGCGTCTTTTAATTTCTTGGCTGCAGTTTTCATCTGCGGTGATCTTGGAGGCCAGGAAAATAAAATCTGTCACTGCCTCCATTTCTCCCCTATCTATTTGCCAGGAATTGAGAGAGCTGGATATCTTCCATACTTAGGACTATTGAGTGTAAGAATAGGAAAGCTTATCTTAATTTGCGCAAACAATTTTCACAATCCAAAGCCTATCAATGAGATGAACATGAAGTTTCAGCTGCAGAAAGACAGAATTTGTTGATAGAGGCATTAATTATCTTTTTTTTAAACAGTCCTAAAAGAGTTTGTAATTGAAGTCAAAACATACTGTAACTGTAATAAATATTGTCCCTGATCTTTTTTTGTTAATTCTTTGGGGGAAAAAAACTACCTTGGAAGGCCAGAACACATAACTCTGTATTTATGGAAAAAATCAGAAGTACTGTTACCATCTGTGGGAAGCAATATATTAAAATATTTTTTAAATTGACTCATTTAGTAAAGAAAATTATCCGAATAAATTATATTTGAACATTTAATAAGGGTAACAGCCATCCTAACCTATTAGCAGTGGTGGGTTGCGGATTCTGTTCCCACCGGTAGGGTTGGAACAAGCTTGCAGGAGTCCACGTGGACGTGCACAAGGCATACGCTCACACATGCAGCGCGCACATGCATCTTGGTGCTTCTGTGAGCCTCCGCGGTGCTCCAGCTGCTCAGCGGAGTGGAGTGCAGGTGCTGTACATGCTGTGCACAGGAGCAGAAGCGCTGAAGACGTAAAAGGATGGTAAGAAGCGAGGGCGGGTGCTATCCGGTGGTCCAGGCTGGCTCTGGTGCAGCCATACCGGGGCGTACCGCCTGCAACCCACCACTGCTTGTTAGTAAATCAAGTATACGCATTGGAATTTGTGTTCTTAAAGTAGAAAAGTCAACTTAGATCAAAGAAGAATGCAAAAGAAATGTTATACTATTTTAGTTTCTCTTTATTTGTTTAGAAAAAATATGATCTGGCCTTAAAATTTCTAGAATTTTTACAACTTTAGGGGCAAGGAGCTGCAAATTATAGCAGTTGACTGCACCTGTTGAACTCCAGCTGAACTGGAAAAGCTGGCTAAGATTTGGTTTCTCAGGACTATGGCTAGGCAGGGAAGTTAAGGGAGAAAAATTCTGAGAACAAGGCAATAGCAAAGTATTTCTGCATTGCTAAGAAGTTATTAAGTGTGTTTAGAGAGTGACTTTTTAAAAAAATGAATTAAAAAATACAGTACTGAATCAGAGCTTTGGAAAGTTCATCACTTCATTTATAATCCTTCTGATAGATAATTTAATGAAAAGGGAATTTGAGTTAAATGATAATTGGATGATACTGCTTAAAGCAATCTAGCCTTTAGGATTTCCAGCCAGCTTGATTGGAAATTTTCAGAGTTGATGATTAAAGTTATCTGAAGAACACCAAGGAGAAGGTCAAATTCAGCAGTACATTGAATGCATTATTTTTATGCTTCCACCAAACTCTCAATATGACATTGTTCTAAATTCTATCCTATTATTTCAAAATATTTTTAGTCTGCTGATTAATGGAGCTACGTAGAAGAGCAGGACACAAAAAGAATAAACTTCAGTTGGAATTATGGAAAAAACACAACAGCATAAAAAATTCAGCACGCTGCAGCAAAATAAATTATATCATCATACAGTCAATTCAGCTATTCCATAATAAACAGCACGAGTGAATGATCATGTCTTCAGCTGTTAGCAGAATGAAATCAAAGTTGACAGCCTTCTCTGTGCAGGATAGGAAAATGTCATGCTGGAAGAAGACATCTGTCTGGTCATTTCCACAAAGTCTTCAAAAACACTTTGGGTATATCGAGATGGAATATGAGCTAGGAAAATGGCACAGACTTTGAAATGATGCATAACTATGAAAATATGTGGAAATCATTTCTCATTATGAAATTATATGATCATGTTCATAAATAGTCTCATCTTTAAATTAACTTTATGTTAATTTATACTAAAAAGCAAATAAATCAAAAGCACTTTGAAAATCTACCGATTTCAGATTTGTTCAATTTTATCCAGAAGGAAAAATATCAGAAATATATAATTAGGAAGCAATCTTTTCATATTGATCTGGTCTCATTTAGAAGTTGATCATGCTGACCTGGATAAGTTCACACTGCACTGCAGACATTGAGCATGAATTAGATCTTCCAACTTGCATAATAGTAGCAAATCTTTCAGAGAAAGTTGTCTTGTGTTCAAAACACTGCTGATATTTTTGAATAGGTTTAAGATTTCAAGGTTTAAGATTTCCTGGACACAAGTTTTATGACTTTGGGCTAATAATTCCTAAATAGCTGTGGGGAGAGGAGATTAAGCAGTGAGCTTTGCTGTGGAAGCCAAGGATGAATGACTAAGGCCATTTGATTAACCTATGGTTTGAAACATCTTTTTCCTAGGAATAGCTCATTTCTCTCTCATTACATATTCTAATTAATCCTGGGATGCAGTCCAAAGTAGTGCTTTTTAGTTTAGGTCAGCATTCTGTATATAAATCTCAAATTACTGCTGACAAAACTGATGTTAAATAAAAATCAATGAGCATTTTGTTCTTGCGTTTCTCAAGGCGAACTCTTTAAAAGAAAACTAAGATACTTGATATGAAGAGGCTCAAATTAATGTTTTGCCTAATGGTTTAAATGAGCAAATTGCCTCCAAGGGCACCTCACTTGAGGAGGGCATCTATTGATATTTCCCTCCTTTTCAGGTCCTTCCCAGAACCTCACCTGTATTGAAAGATTCAGATTTTAACTCAAACCAATTTATTCTGTACCTGCCTTCACATGGAGAAATAATCTCTTATTACTTATTGTCTTTTCCTAGCATGAGATCAATGCCTTTAAGGAATGAGACTTCAAGAAGGTCAGGGTTTTGAAAGGGCCTCTACCTAAATCTTGGTGAGGTGGGAAAAAACCCTCATATCTCAAATAAGGGGAGAACTGTGCAATAAATGTACCATTTTAAGTCCTTTATTTGGATTAGCCAAACCAGTTATATGACAAGTCTCTACTTTCCTGAATAACACTGCACCATGCCCTAAAATAAGGTAACCCACTGATGAGAGCCCTGAATGAATTAAAATCCAAATTTTAAAAAATCATCTGTTGTATATTTTTAATGTAGTAATGACAGTGGTATTAGCTAGTTCAGTGCATAAAAATATGTATATGATGTTAGATTCAGCTTATACATAATTTTCTGATTTGTTGACATATCAGTAGTAGGGTATTTTGCTTGATTAGCAAAGCAGAAGTCAGTCTTCCCAAAGATGCTAACTTACAGCCTGGAACTTTCTATGGAACCAAGGGTGCCACTTAACAAGAAAGGAAGACGAATAAAAGGAAGCAGCAACAGCAATGAAAACCTGGCTAACAGCAACCAAGTGGTAGGCTCACATTATCTGGTCCCATTGTGTGCAAAAAATCATGAGCTGCTCAAGTAAGTAGTACGTAACTAAATAAGCTAGGGTGACTGACAGTACTAAGTGTATTTGCAAAGTTCTGCCTTCCTTCTATTTCTTGAATTTTCCTCCCCAAAAAATATTTCTGTGCCTAGAGATTTGATTTTAAAAAAG
Organism: Natrix helvetica; assembly: GCF_964273705.1. Taxonomy (NCBI): domain Eukaryota; kingdom Metazoa; phylum Chordata; class Lepidosauria; order Squamata; family Natricidae; genus Natrix; species Natrix helvetica. Next base: position 74,540,634 of record NC_138548.1, on the reverse strand, counting down.
GAATTTCTCATTAAAGTCTTCAAGACGTCATTCTGGTCCTGGATTTCTGCTTCATAATGCAGTTTGTTAAGTTGTGGACTTTAGGCAGGGAGATGCAGAGTTGCATTTGTTTCATAGAGCTGGAGCTTCTCTATATTTCATAGAGCTGGAGAACTTTTAATAGGAAATCTAAAAGCATCAGCTGCACAGATGCATCAGGAGGTTGAACCAAACTAGTAAATAATCTATTGTAAGAGAGCCAAAAAACAATCCCCCCAAAAGAGTCATTATGAGCTTTATTGAATTATAGAAAGGCCTTTGATTGTGTCAGTCACATCAAGACCTAGATCCCTGGAGAAGGTTGGGAATAGTAGAAGAAAAGAATAGAAGAGGATGACCAGCAGCAAGGCAGAGCAGCGATGAGTCCACCATTGTAAGACCAGGTTAGGAATGAATCGTCATGGAGAAACTTTACATATTCACTAAGAGTCAAGAGCAAAGTGATGACATATAATAATTCAATATTGACTTTTACAGTGTGAGAATATAAATAAATATCTCATCTAATTACTATACTATACTATACTATACTATACTATACTATACTATACTATACTATACTACACCACACCACACCACACCACACTACACTACACTACACTACACTATATACTATATGGGCTGGTTTCTATATGTAAAACAAGAATTATTTGTTATACTGTATTTGTTCTGATTTTTTTCATCTAGACACAATGATTCAAGGCTATTCAATATTCCAGATCGTAAAATAGAGAATACATAGTACTTAAAACACAAAGTTTGCTCTTTTAATGAAATTCCTTGATCCTTTGGAGGTTCACTACTGAGTATTAACAATTTATCTTATTATTTTTTAAAAGATACTGTTGAGTATCGTAACTGTTGAAAATTGTTTTATTGTTTGGTGAATTTCTAAATAATGAAAAGTATGACGCAAAGATTGAAGAGGAAAGAGTTGTTTTGACCTCTTCAAGTCACTGTGATTTTTATTTGCCCAATCTTTTGGGAATTACGGGAGTTGAAGTCCAGGAGATTTAGAAGAGTTCAGATTAAGAAGGAATTAAATAAAGAACTCACACCTGATGAACTCATGGATTGTGCAGCCTAGGTACAGGGTCCATTTAACACAAAGACTAAAGAGGATAATCTTATTAAATGCCAACTATAAAGTCTCTGAGTGAAAAAGACAAAATGACAAGAAATGGCTGGAATTAAATTTTTATTTAAAAGAAGAGGCTGGTTCCCTTACATGCTATGTTTAAAAAATAACATTTTTTAAAAATAAAGTTTCGCATTTCCCTTTCTTTTTTTAAATTTTGGAGCCAAGTAAAGGATAAAGCAGATTTTTGTTTTAGTACTGTACCAACTTTGTCAAAATAAAAACTACTACTTGTTGGGGAAAAGAAATAATTATTGATGTTGCCATGCTTTATAAGATATTTATATATTCGCTTGAGTTCTGTCTCTTTATTTATCTGGAGAGCAGCTGAAGGGAGAGAACCAGTGGTTAGCCTCTCCACTGAAGTATATCAAGCACAGTTCCTAAAACTGAGCAAGAGATGAACCATAGCAAATGGATTCATATTAAATTAGACCAGTTAGTTTGATGAAACTGATCAGTCTAATTTAATATTGGAAGTACGATGACTTGGATTTGCATATAAGGTCCTTTCTCAGCCTCCTATCTTTTCTCAATTTGTTTGTAGGAATTTACAATGTTTTTTAATACATATTACCTAGGTGATATATTACAAATTTATTTTAAAAAAACTCGTTATTAAAACAATGCTAAAAAACTCTGATAACTAATTATCATCTAGATCCAAGTCCCCTTATTTTCTGGAGCACCATTTACTTATGCAGTGACATCAAAAGAAATAGTTTGAACATGCCTTTTTCTACTTTGGGGGATAGTTGGGGATAGAAATGAGATAAGGCAATAAATACAATTTTCAGTCTTAACTGCTGAAACCAATGAAAGGGCCTGAAGACAACCTGGTTTTTGTAATGCCCATAGCAGTGACAGTGTGTGGGAGCTGAAGTAGATTAAATACTCCCAATGAATCTGAAATTTGTAATCTGATTTGACCAGGGCCAGAGAGTATAGCTTCTGGTTTAAAAAAAAGCTTTGCAAGAGAACATGTAGGAATTGGAAAAAAATTCAGTTTAACTCAGGCTACTTTGTGCCATGAAGACAACCCATTGCTCTGACTCCACAGCTAACTTAATCTCGCCTAATATTATAACAATGCTTTGTTGCCTAACCTTTGAATGTTGCTGCAGATGCTGTATTCCACTGAATTACAAATCCTCTCTCTTAGTGGCTCGTAGGTGAAAGTAAAGGTTCTCCTTGCACATATGTGCTAGTTGTTCCCGACTCTAGGGGGCGGTGCTCATCTCCATTTCAAAGCTGAAGAGTCAGCACTGTCCAAAGACATCTCCATAGTTATGTGGCCAGCATGACTAAATGCTGAAGCCACACAGAATGCTGTTACCTTCCCACCAAAGTGGTCCCTAATTTTTTCTACTTGCATTTTTACATGCTTTCGAACTGCTAAGTTGGCAGAAGCTGGGACAAGTAATGGGAGCTCACTTCATTACGTGGCACTAGGGATTCAAACCACCGAACTGCCGACCTTTCTGATCGACAAGCTTGTCAGGGGAAGATTTCACCCTGAACAAAATGAGGTCTAGGATCGGGCTGTTTTCCAACAGCATATACTTTAAGATGCGAAGAAAAAGAAAATAAAGATTCTGTGGAAGCATATTCTAATTAATAAACAAACTGTAATACAAAAATAATAAATGGAAATAAAACAGAAACTAACTAATTGTTACATTTTGAAAAAAGAAGTTCCGTCTGCCAGTTTTCCTGGCAGCCGGACAAAAGATCAGAAGTAGCTCTCTCTCTGGAATGTGTGAAGAGCAGGCGCAGTACATCACTGTCAGATAAGACTTTATGACCTGAGCAATAACTCTTTCTCAGTTTAACTATTCAGTGTCAGTTCAGTCAGTTCATGGCTAGCAAACATTTTAACGTAGTGACAAAGCTCAGTGTCTTAGCCACTGAGCCACTGCGGTCCCATGTAGTGGCTCTTAGTGACTATAAATGGGTTATGCAGGAGTTTATCTCTTGTATTGCTATCTGAGGTCCAGGTTGTGAGACTGATGTCTAGTGTCATCTTTATTTAGACAAATGGCTCTGTGATCAGTTATGTTGCATCTTTAAGAGTTGAGAACCAGGGTATGAGCTCACAATGACTATTAGATTGGAAAATGAAAATGGTATCTTTTATACCTAATAATGTTTTTTCACAATCGTGCTTTCTAGGTGCGTTGAAAACTACAATTTTCATTGGTCTCACTGGCTGGGAATATTGCTTTTGTGAGACCGGGTGGTCCCACAAAATAACATAATAAAGTATTTATTCCATGTATAAGACTGTCCATCCTGAGTGCATGACCCTGGGAGGCTAACAATTAAAAAGGGAATTAAAAACAGTAAACAAAATTATAAACAACATAAATAGCACCCAAGAAACTAATTCTCAACCACCCCGATAATCATCTCAGCTTAAGCAAGAAACAGGCTCACTGATACCATTAAGTCCAGACTCAGTGGGAAAACTCAGTAAAATAAAATAAAAAATATAATGGTGCTAGGAAAAAGATTTCATAATTTAGTCTTATTCCTCTAATAGCCAAAACTTTCCTACTTAAATTAAATGGAGAGTTCAGGTGTAGATTTAAAACTTAAACAGGTTTAAGCCTAACAAAGAATAAAATAATTACTACTTATTGTAGCATTAGCAATGTAAGTTTAAGATTCAAGAACATCAGTAACCAACTACTCTTACCTCAATTAACACTGAGGCAAACTGAAATAATGGGATTCCTACTATATTTGCAATGCAGGAAACGGGCACTATTGAAATCAGCCAAAATCAATTCTAGCGTGTAATGGTTTTTATTATGATGGTTTGTTTTGAAAGAGGATTCCTACTTTTCCAGCCTTGAAAATACCCTGGTAAGTTCCCCAATTTACTATACTTTTGGTCTTCCAAATCCTTATCATGTTTTTATTTCCCATTACTGATGCAACTGGATTTACTTTATGATATGGAAGTGTATTGAATGAACATAGGGCTTTGCAAAATTTCTGTAAACTGATTAATCGAATGACCGGTAAAATTTAGAACTGCATAAGTAAGGACAGCCACCACTGCCTATCATAGGGATAGACAAACATTTATCTTCAGTTGTTCTTTGTCTGCCACATTAGTCTGTCCTCAAATAGAAGGTTTCAGCAGAAAAAAGTGCAAATGGAAATAAGGAAAAAATAATTAACATTTGATTAATTTTCTTTCTTAATATTCAATAATTTCTGAAAGCCTTTCAATAAAGTTTAGGTGTCAAATGAAGATGAACAACCGAGGACTTGGGAGTGGGCTTAGATGTTTCAGGACCATATTTCTACTCTTTCTGTGCCATTGTTATCCCCCTTTCTTTTTGCTTTCTTCTCTCTTTAAAAGATTGATTCTGTTTTAATGTTTTTTTAAAAAAGTATGACCTGCAGGCCTTTCTAATTCTGATTATTTATAAGTGTATAAGTAGAGGAGAAAAGTCTATTATGTTTATGCTGCAGAAGGCGTGCATGAATTATGGAAACATTGACTAAGGAGATTGCAGGGTTTAAGTAGAAATAGTTGAGATTAATGGTGTGTTTCTGGGGTATTGTTACCAGCCATTTGAGTGAGCTCAGTAATTCTTAAATCACTGTTATTTGTATGTCATTCTACATTAGTTGTACTTCCCTTTTCATTTCTTTTTAACAGTTTCAGTGCATTCCTTTGCAGCTGGACTCTTCCAGAACAGTCAAACTGTTTGATTGCAGTTATCAAAAATCTTACTCAGAATAGATGTTGGCTTTTTTGTTGCAATTGTAATTAATATGGAGTTTGTCAAATGGCTAAAAAAGGTAACATACTGTTATTTTTATTATCAAAAACTAGTTGAATGTTGAATGTTCTCTATCATTTATTCATCAGTTCTATCCAAAAACAGTGGATAGTATATTTGGGTATCTGTGTGTATGAGACCAATTATATCCAAAAACAGTATGGTGGTGTATTTGGGCATTCTCCCTTCCCCCCCCCCCTCTAGGTTTGTGTGTGTGAGGGGGGGATGGGAAAGAAGGCTTGGGAAATATTAGACATTAGATACATTTAGTGTTTTCAGTCCACATATTAAAAGGATCATTAATGTGTGCAAGTTAAAATGAGTTAGGGAAAGACTCATAAATGTTTTAAACAAATATGAAGGCAGTTTGTCAAAATGTATCTTTTAATTTAGAATGCAACTGTACCTTGAAAATCAATGAATATATCCAATAAACAATTTGAATAACTGAATTCCATTTGGTGCATTTAATGTTATTGTTCTCAGCAGAGATGAAGAAAGCATCTGTTATGACATTGTCCAAATGCTTCTTGAAATGTTAAATAGTTCATTCCAATCACAGCAAAGAAGAGAACTTGGCAAAAAGATATTAATGGATACATTAGTTAATTATGTACATAATATATATGTGTGCTTTCAGAAACGGTGTCCTGAAACTTGTACTAGCAAGATACAACATAGTTGAGTGAGGATATTGTTCCAATCTCAGAGCACTTTTGAAATGTCCAGAGCAGCTTATTTCATATGGCTGATTTGAATGGCTGATTTTGTATCTGAAATTGAATAGTTTAAATTCAAAATATTTTACACATCAGTATTTGATACCATTTTAATCCTTTGTTTATTTGTTGTTGTAGTCTGACAGTATTCTGTTCAGAAATTTAGATCCTAGAATTGCCCATCCTTCTAACACTAGCTCTGCCCCCTCTAAATTATGAAAGTGATATGTTGGCAAAGTAGGGAGATCCCTTCACCATCTGTGTCCAGTCTTCACGTAGTCAAAGGACCTGTCCAGGTTCCACAAAATTTTCCAGAGTAAAGAGTAAATGAGAAGGATTGCGATTGTCCCCAGCATTTACCCTCTGTATCTTGATTACTTGAGTTTCCTGAGGGTTTATTAATGCAGATCTTTAAACTGAAGGAGAGACGGAATTAATACGGTATGTAACTAACAGAATGTACTTTCTTTTCCATTATGCCTTCAAATGAGTAAATCTCTGGCATTGCCTTAGTAGAATCAATAAAAGTAAATGGTCTTTGTGCCAGTAAGTTTTTTTTTTGTTTTGTTTGCTAAATGATTACAGTTTTAATTTGGAGACTTTTTGAAGATGCATATGGCACGGAATTTTCTTGGTTTTCTACTACTCTGCTGTATGGGCATTTAATGAAAGACAGTGATTTAAGAAAATGCACCAAAACCTATTGAAAAATACAATTTGAACTTTTCTTTTCTTTATGGCTTTCCAAATATAAAATTGTTCTCCTATCTGCTGCTTGCAAGAGTTAACAATAGAATCCAAGACCTTTAGCCTACTTTTAACTGTTTGGTAAATGAAAGGAGCTTGCATCAAACATGCCTCGATATTATATAAAAAATGGTACTGGATAGCATGGCAGAGGAATAGGTGGCACAGAAACTTGGGAGAAGAGTTTTTATAATTTTCTGGGTCATCACTCTCATTTTACTGATACAGTTTCTTTCCAACAGAGTGAAGAGACACCATTGCTGATTTAATAGACAACAGTTTAGCCGTGCTGAGTGCTCTGAACTTCTTCTTGTAGACATTTCATTACCAGACTAGATATCATCATCAGTGCTCTAATACGGGGAAACAAAGATGGTTAGCTGTTTTTATACAGCAGGTTGTCCTACCAATTTGGTGTGGGTTTGAATAGAATATATTGATTTGTCATATGGTTTCTTTCTTTCTTTCTTTCTTTTTTGATTGACAAATTATTGTCTGGCCGTTAGGGTAGATCACTAATCATATGTGCCAGCTCTGGCTTTCTGCATATAATGTGCTCTGGGCTGTTTTGCTGTTTCTTAAACCTTTGTTGTTTCTGTTGAATGGTTGATAAATGGGGTTTCTTTATTTTTTTAAAAAAATGTTTACTGTGTTCCAGTATGTGTTATTGGAAGGACTCACTGGAGAAGAGCCTAATGCTGGGAAAGTTTGAGGGCAAAAGAAGAAAGGACGACAGAGAATAAGGTGGCTGGATGGAGTCACCAAAGCAATAGGTGTGAGTTTAAATGGACTCTGGGGGATGGTAGAGGACAGGAAGGCCTGGAGGAATGTTGTCTATGAGGTTGCGATGGGTCAGACATGACTTTGCAACTTACAATAACAAAGTATAGACCTCCAATGTCTCTTCCAACTCTGCTATTGTATTGTATTGTATTGTATTGTATTGTATTGTATTGCAGGGACATGCTGTGCGCGTGCTTGATGCGTGCAATGCGCGCATGCACAGTACTAAAAAAAGGCACAGAAGCAAGTGCACATGCACAGAAGCAAGAAAACAAGATGGTGGCACCGATGGCACAGCCGAGAGAACCAGTTTGGGGGCATGGCAGGCTGAGGTACTACCTACTCGGCCGAACTGGTCCGAACTGTAGGAACTCATCTCTGTCCTGGTGTGGCACCAAATGGAAAATTATATACTTTTTGTTTCAGAGATTCTCAGAACAGACGACTTCTGAAGATAGAAAAATAAGAATAAATATGTGGGACAGTGGTGGGTTGTAGGCGGTACGTCCCGGTAAGGGTGTACCGGTGCCTGCCGGGAGAACTGGGTACCGTTCCAGTACGGTGCTCCAGAGGGCCCCCCACCCGCCCACCCTCCTTACCTGTATTTGAACTCTTTGGCGCTTCCACACACGGAGCGTATGGCGCCTGCATGACGCTCCACCAAGCAGCTGGAGTGTTGCGGAGGCGTCGCAGGAGGTAAGGATGCATGCGTTGCGTGCACTCATGTGGTGGACGCCAGGCCCTGTTGCACCATACCAGTTGTAACAGGATCCAGAACCCACCACTGATGTGGGACTATCTGGGAATGCCTATCTAGTGCCATAGCGGCCAGAATTTTTTGCCTTCTGTGATTTTCTGAATGATCTCTTATTTTGAACAAGATGTTAGGAGAAAATGAAGTGAGGTTCTTAAACAGGCTGCAGCTCAATGATTAAACATATTTTCCACACTTGAAAGGCTCCTAAAACACGATTTCATATTTCATATTCATTTCATATTTCACTAAGGTGATTGGTTTGTTCTATTCAAGGCTACCAAGCAGGAGGCGTAGAGCAGTCTTTGGAATCTGAGCAAATAAATTAGCAGCAAAATCCAAGAGTTTGGAGTAAGGATAGAATATTTTATTTCTTCATGCAATTATATCTCAATTTCGGGAAGTTATTTACCCTGCCATAACGAAGCTATAGCTGCATCTATTAAAATGCTTTATTAAACCATCTATCATATTTGAGAAGAAAAATGATACACTGCTCAGATTACTAAGAAAGATTTCCAGAAGCTAGATGAAGACTTTTTATCCATTTTCCTATAGTGGAAACTCATTAAAAAATTGGATTTTGATGGATCATCTGTAATTATTAAGTTCTGTGCCAAAGCAAGACTTTTCAGGAATATTTCATTTAAATGAAGTTAATATTCTGGTTTATAAATTCAGTACTGGGTGCAGCAGTTGTATTTGTTTGTTTTGTTTGTTTGTTTTATTGGATTTATATGCCGCCTTCTCTCAAAGGACTCAGGGCGGCGTACAACATTAAAAAACACATATCACAAAAGTTGAAAGGAAATTAGATAAGTATGCAAAAAAACCAAACCCAATTAATATAACAATAACATTTTAAAAATTTGATAAAATTAATAGGCCAGGCCGGCTTGCTGGAAAAGCCAACTTTTTAGGGCGCATCGGAAGGATTATGCGGTTCATTCCAGAGGGAAGGCGCTCCCACAGAGAAGGCTCTCCCCCTGGGGGTCGCCAGCCGACACTGTCTGGCCGATGGCACCTTGAGGAAGCCAACTGTGGCATCATAGTGGATGGTGGGAGGCTACTGGTGGCAGTAGGTTATCTCGCAGGTACCCTGGGCCTAAGCCATGGAGTGCTTTAAAGGTCATAATTAGTACCTTGAATTGCACTCGGAAAACAACCGGCAACCAGTGCAGGCCGCCTAAAAGGGGTGCAACATGGGAGCACCTAGGTACCCCCATGATAACCTGCGCTGCTGCATTCTGGACCAGCTGAAGCCTCCAGGTGCTCTTCAAGGGCAGCCCCATGTAGAGAGCATTGCAGTAGTCCAGGCAAGAAAGGACGAGGGCATGAGTGACTGCATAGAGCATCCCGATCCAGGAAGGGGTGCAAGTGACATACCAGGCGAACCTGGTAAAAGGCCCCCCTGGTCACAGCCATCAGGTGTTCTTATAAACTAAGCTGCATGTCCAGGAGGACTCCCAGATTGCGGGCCCTCTCTGAGGGGGCTAAAATTTTTCCCCCTATCATCAAAGATGGGACAAGATGCACAAATCGGGATGACGGAAACCACAGCCACTCAGTCTTGGAGGGATTGAGCTTGAGCCTGTTCCTCCCCATTCAGATCCGCACAGCCTCCAGGCATTGGGACATCACGTCGAGGGCATCGTTTGGGTGGTTTGGGGTAGAGATGGTGGTGGGAAAGAACCCCCCTTTCAATGAAATGTTGGTAATCGCCTGGAGCCAGCCTTGTGTCACCTCCCGGGAAGCCGAAACTAACCAAGAGGGACAGCACACAAGTGGCAGCACTGAGTCTCCCCATAATCCTGTCCATGCCCTCGGGGGTCACAGGGTCAAACTCATCCCAGATTGTCTCCACAAGATTCATCCCCGTCGACTCACCCGAATGTACCCAATCAGAGTCCAAGCCTGTCCGGATCTGAGCAACTTTTATCTTGCAGATACTGAACAAATTCTTCAGCCCTACCCTGCAAGGGGTCTTCCCCAGTTCCTTGGTTAAGTAAGGAGCGGGTAACCCTAAACAGGGCGGCTGGGCAGTTATCTGCGGACGCGATAGGAGTGGAAAAATGTTGCCGTTTTGCTGCTTTTATCGCCACTAAGTAGGATTTAATATGAATTCTTACTAGTGTTCGATCAGATTAGGACCAGCTGGCCCTCCAGCACTGTTCCCTCTAAGGTGCACGCCTGCGCGGCCACGCACGTGCCTAGAGTACGCTGCACAGTAATTTCTAACTGCCGTGCAGCACCAGAATCGCGTATTTGGTGTGGACACACGGTCTCCAGCCAGCTCCAGCTAAACGCAGTTCATTGCCGCCTGACTTGTGACTTCAGGATTCTCCTTAATCAGTGTAGGTCAAAAATAAAAAAGGGAAAGGGGCACTTCAAAACAAGTGCCCCTTTCCCTTTTTTCTTTTCAACCCACAATGATTAGGAAGGATCCTGAAGTCGGGCGGGGCTGAGAAGCGAGAAGGCAGAAAGAGAAACGGAGGCCAAGGAGCTTCCCCCCGCCCCCTCCCAGCAAAAATCTAAGGGAGCCGGGCGGGCCCGGTTAGATTTTTGCTGGGAGATGGCGGGGGGGAAGCTCCTTGGCCTCCGTTTCTTTTTCTGCCTCCTCGCTTCTCAGCCCCGCCCGACTTCAGGATCCTCCCTAATCATTGTGGGTTGAAAAGAAAAAAGGGAAAGGGGAGCTTAAAGTTTCAAAATATTGGAGCAAAATATCGCTTCAGAGGCAACAGTTCTCAGGGGGAATTAGCCCTGGAGTTTCACTGCCCCACCCGGTCAAACCTCGCTTTCTGCGCATGCCGCGTGATCAGCTAATTTGCTACTGCCCGCCGGCTCCCTGATAAGATTTTTGCGGGGGGGGGGGAGAAGCTCCTTGGCCTCCGTCTCTTTTTCTCCCTCCTCACTTCCTGGGGCTCCACCAATGGGGGAGCAAGGCCCGCCCAGCGCCAGGCTTTGGGCTAACACAGAGGTCTGCAAAGTTGGCTGTTTTAAGACTGGTGGACTTCAATTCTCAGAATTCTGGGAGTTGAAGTCCACCAGTCTCAAGAGCCAATTTTGCAGATCCCTGGGCTAATATGATTGATGCCCTTCGTGGACTTCAACTCTCAGAATTCTGGGAGTTGAAGTCCACAAGTCTTAAAGCTGTCAGGTTTGAAGACCCTGGGTTTTTTTCTAAAGGGTTAGGGGTGCAAGGGTCTTGCAACTTGACAGCTTTAAGACTTGCATGCTTCAATGCCAGAGTTCCTGAGCCAACATGACTGGAGGAGGAATTCTGGGAGTTGAAGTACACAAGTCTTAAAGCTGTCAGGTTTGAAGACCCCTTGGGGGTTTTTTCCTAAAGGGTTAGGAATGCAAGGATCTTGTAACTTGACAGCTTTAAGACTTGCGTGCTTCAAATGCCAGAGTTTCTGACCCAACATTTTGGTTGCTAAGCAGGAGCGTTGTTAAGTGATACTATATAACATTAAACGGGTACCTTGAATAAACATAACTTTGAGTTTCAAATAATACTGATTTTGTTGTTGTCTTAGGTGACACCTGTGAAAAAAATTCAGGTGCTGCTCAGGCATAAAAATGTGCCGCTCAAACACTATACTTTTCTGCTCACACTGAAAAAAAATTAGAGGGAACATTGCCCTCCAGCCACTCTCTAGGCGTTTTTTCTGGTGTTTCATTTCCCAGAGCTCCTCAGTAAACCAGGGAGCCACCTGGGATCAACACCGGGTCAGAGGCCGCAAAGGCACAACGCGATGCAAGGCCCCAGTGGCCGCCCTATCCCAGGCTTCCACTAGGGCTTCAGTTGAGTTATGAGCAAGGGATTCAGGAAAAGTCCCAAGCTCCATCAGGAATTTTTCAGGGTCCATCAGGTGCCTGGGGCAGAACCATCTAGTCGGTTCCACCTCCCTGCGGCGAGGGGTAGCAATATGGAAGTCAAGCCTGATGAGGAAATGATCAGACCATGGCAAGGGTTGAATAGAGATATCTCCTAAATCTAGATCATTCATCCACTGCCCAGAGACAAAAATCAAGCCGAGCGTGTGCCCCCTATTATGGGTGGGGTCTTGAATTAACTGCGTTAGGTCCATAGCCGTCATGGAAGCCATTAACTCCCAAGCTGACTTGGATGTCTTGCCAATAGAAGGCAGATTGAAATCCCCCAGGATCATAAGCCTGGGGAAATCAACCATCAATCCAGCTAACACATCCAGTACCTTCGGCAGGGCCGATGAAATGTAGCAGGGAGACAGGTACGCAACAAAAAGGCCCACCTGAACTCCCATTTCACAAAAAGGGACTCACACCCACCTGTGAGTCCTGCACAACACTGTTTTTCAACCTTGGCAGTTTAAAGTTGTATGGACTCCCAATTCTCAGAATTTCCCAACCAGTCTACAGGCTGGGTATTTATTTATTTATTTATTTATTTGAACTTGTTAGTCACCCCCTCTCCCCACAGGGACTCGGGGCGACGTACAAAAGCAACAATCAAAACAGTATCATATAGAGGAGGTAAAAATAAATAAATAAATTACAGTGCTTAGAAAAAGTTAAAACCCCAATAACAGTAAAAATTTAAAAACTAAAATTAACAGTTAAAAAATGCCCAAGAGGTGGAGAAGCTGTAGATTTATGCCAGGCCGGCTAGTCGAAACAGGTGGGTCTTCAGTTTCATACGGAAGGAGCGGAGGTCAGTTGTTGTCCTAATGTCTGGGGGGAGGTCATTCCAAAGGGTAGGGCCCACCACAGAGAAGGCCCTACTCCTGGGCACCGCCCTCTGACACTCTCTGGAGGACGGCACCCGGAGGAGTCCCTCTCTGTGTGAGCGAATGGGTCGCAGGGATGTATGGGGCAGGACACGATCCCGCAGATAACTAGGCCCTGTGCCATGGAGCGCTTTGTAAGATGGTGACTAACACCTTGAAGCGCACCTGGTAGGCCACAGGAAGCCAGTGCAGCTCGCGCAGGAGAGGTGTTATATGGAAGAACCTCGATCTCCCCATAATTACCCACGCGGCTGCATTCTGGACCAACAGCAGTCTCCGGGTGCACCTCAAGGGGAGCCCCATGTAGAGAGCATTACAGTAGTCCAGGCGAGACGTCACCAGCCCGTGAGTGACTGTGCGCAAGGCCTCCCGGTCCAAAAGGGGCCGCAATTGGCGCACCAGGCGAACCTGGTGGAACGCCCCCCTCGCCACGGCTGCCACATGATCTTCCATAGCCAGCCGGGCATCTAGGAGGACGCCCAAATTGCGCACCCGTTCCACCGGAGCTAATTGCTCATCCCCGATGGCCAGCGATGGAATGTGCTGGTTGAACCGGGAAGCTGGGAGCCACAGCCACTCTGTCTTGGAGGGGTTGAGTTTGAGCCTGTTGTCACCCATCCAGACCCGTACAGCTTCCAGACACCGGGACATCATTTCGACGGCCTCGTTGGGGTGGTTTGGGGTGGAAATATACAGCTGAGTGTCATCAGCGTACAGATGGTATCCCACCCAGAAACCACGGATGATCTCGCCCAGCGGCTTCATATATGTGTTGAACAGGAGAGGCGAGAGGATCGACCCCTGTGGGACCCCACAAGTAAGGGGCCTCGGGGTCGACCTCTGCTCCCCTGCCAACACACATTGCGTCCGGCCAGAGAGGTAGGAGCGGAACCACCGTAACACGGTGCCTCCGACCACCAACCCCTCCAGACGGCGCAATAGGATACCATGGTCGATGGTATCGAAAGCCGCCGTAATGCTGGAAGTTGAAGATTGCACATCTTCAAGTTTCTAAAGTTGACAAACACCACTGTAGTGGAATTAAACCCAGGTACTGATAGATGAGAGACTTTTTCTGAACAATTCCTTGGTATATTATGTAGTCTTCATGCTGTGTGTAGTCTTCAGTGTGTAGTCTTCATGCGGTAGCTACCATGTACCTTGAGAATATGAAGATGGATCAATTTGGGCTCAGCTGTTCAAACTGCAAGATTCTGCTATGAGACAATTATAGCTTCCATTTTCTCCCTCATTTTAAGTATAAGTATAAGTATAATCTTTATTGTCATTGTACTTAAATACAACGAAATTGGTTTTACAATAATACAATAATACAATAGTAGAGGTGGAAGGGACCTTGGAGGTCTTCTAGTCCAACCCCCTGCCTAGGCAGGAAACCCTATACCATTTCAGACAGATGGCTATCCAACATCTTCTTAAAGACTTCCAGTGTTGGGGCATTCACAACTTCTGGAGGCAAACTGTTCCACTGATTAATTGTTCTAACTGTCAGGAAGTTTCTCCTCAGTTCTAAGTTGCTTCTCTCCTTGATTAGTTTCCACCCATTACTTCTTGTTCTACCCTCAGGTGCCTTGGAAAATAGTTTGACTCCCTCTTCTTTGTGACAACCCCTGAGATATTGGAACACTGCTATCATGTCTCCCCTAGTCCTTCTTTCTCTTAAGCTAGACATACCTAGTTCCTGCAACCGTTCTTCATATGTTTTAGTCTCCAGTCCCCTAATCATCTTTGTTGCTCTTCTCTGCACTCTTTCTAGAGTCTCCACATCTTTTTTACATCGTGGCGACCAGAACTGAATGCAGTATTCCAAGTGTGGCCTTACCAAGGCATTATAAAGTGGTATTAACACTTCACGTGATCTTGATTCTATCCCTCTGTTGATGCAGCCTAGAACTGTGTTGGCTTTTTTGGCAGCTGCTGCACACTGCTGGCTCATATTTAAATGGCTGTCCACTAGAACTCCAAGATCCCTCTCACAGTTACTACTATTGACCATGGTACCACCTATACTGTACCTGTGCATTCCGTTTTTGTTGCCTAAATGTAGAACCTTACTCTTTTCACCATTGAATTTCATTTTATTAGATAGTGCCCAATGTTCAAGTTTGTCAAGATCCTTCTGTATCTTAAGCCTGTCTTCTGGAGCATTGGCTATTCCTGCCAGCTTGGTGTCATCTGAAAATTTGATGAGTTCCCCATTTATTCCCTCATCCAAATCATTTATGAAGATGTTGAAGAGTACTGGGCCTAAAACAGAGCCTTGGGGTACTCCACTGCATACCTCCCTCCATGTAGATGCAGTTCCATTGAGGACTACACGTTGAGTGCGGTTGGTCAGCCAGTTACGAATCCATCTGGTGGTGATGCTGTCTAACCCACATTCTTCTACTTTATTTAGTAGTAGGTTATGGTCTACCTTATCAAAGGCCTTACTGAAGTCCAAGTAAACTATATCAACGGCATTCCTCTGGTCCACTAATTTTGTCACATTATCAAAGAATGCAATAAGATTAGTCTGGCATGATCTGTTTTTGACAAATCCATGTTGACTTTTGGCTATTACTTTGTTTGCTTCTAGGTGTTCGCAAATTCGTTGCTTGATTATTTTTTCCAGAATCTTTCCTGGTATTGAGGTCAGGCTGATAGGTCTGTAGTTTCCTGGATCTATTTTTTTCCCTTTTTTGAAGATGGGAACCACATCAGCTCTTTTCCAGTCCTCTGGTAGTTCCCCGGTGTTCCAGGATCTCTGAAAGATGTAATTCAGTGGTTCTGAGATCTCGTCTGCTAGTTCCTTCAGAACCCTGGGTTGTAATCGATCCGGTCCTGGTGATTTGAACTCATCTAGGGTAGACAGGTGCTCACTTACCATTTTCTTCCCTATTTCAATTTGTGTTCCTAATCTGATTTTTGTGGTGCTGCTTTTGATAGGTTGGACTGTTTTATCCCTTTGTGTAAAGGCAGATGCAAAACATGAGTTAAATAGTTCTGCTTTCTCCCTGTTGCTTGTCACCTTCTTGCCACTTTCTCCTAGCAATGGACCAATTGTTTCCTTAACTTTTTTCTTGTTTTTAACATGTTGGAAGAAGCTTTTTTTGTTAATTTTTACTTTTGTGGCAAGCCTTTCTTCATTGTGAGCCTTAGCTTTCCTCACTTCATCTTTACAGGCTCGGGCTGTTTGCTGATATTCTGCCTTAGTTATGTCCCCCTCCTTCCACTTTTTATACTTACCTTTTTTGTCTTTCAGTTTGTCAGATAGTTCTTTATGCAGCCATGCTGGTTTCTTTTGGGAGCTGTTATTTTTCTTCTTCATTGGTATTGTGCTAGACTGGGCTTTTGTAATCTCATTTTTCAAAATTTCCCAAGCTTTTTGAGTTGTTTTCCCCTTGAGGATTCTCATCCATGGAATTTTTCCCAAGCTCTCTCTAAGTTTATTGAAATTAGCTTTCTTAAAGTCCAAGACTCTAGTTTGGCTTTGTTCTACTACTTGTGTTTGGATAATGTTGAATTCCAATATTGCATGGTCACTTGCCCCCAGGGTTCCTATGGCTTCAACACCTTCTATCATTTCCTCTCTGTTAGTGAGGATTAAGTCCAATATGGCTGATCCCCTTGTTCCCTTCTCTACTTTTTGGAAAACAAATTTGTCTGCTAGGTTTGTTAGGAACCTGTTGGATCTTCCACTTGGTGCAGAGTTTGTTTCCCAGTTGATGTCAGGGTAGTTAAAATCTCCCATTACTATTGTGGTGTGCTTCCTGCATACCTTAGTTAGCTGACTAGCAAAAAGTTCATCTACTTCCTCTGCTTGGTTGGGTGGCCTGTAGTATAGACCTATGGCAATGTCATTTCCCCCACAACCTTTAATATTGACCCAAATGCATTCAAGATAGTTCTCATCATTGTTGTGTTCTATTTCTGTAGAGATGTAGTTATTTCTTATATATAGTACAACTCCACCTCCTCTTTTATTTGGTCTATTTCTTTTAAATAATTTAAATCCTTCTAGCTGTATGTTCCATTTGTCGGTTTCATCCCACCAAGTTTCTGTAATGGCAATAATATCGTATCTGCCCTCTTTTACTTGAATTTCTAATTCGCCCTCTTTATTCCTCATACTCTCTGCATTGGTGTATAGACATTTGAATCCATTTTGATTGACCTTGTGTTTACTGTCTACATAACCTGTGTTATGCCTGACTGCCCCTATTTTCTTGCCACTTGTGTGATTCATGCACACGGTATGGCAATCACTATTAAATGCTTGGTTTTGCTTGACAGCAGGAGTGATAATCTTACACACACACACATCTATGTTACATGCACTTGTAACCCTATGAATTTTAGTTTGCTGGGGACAGAAATGTTCTGTATCTATTAATTCTCTGTCCCCGCTCTTCAGTTTAAATGTTTATCAAGAAAATCTGTGAATTTAATGCCAAGTAACTCAGACCCTTTCTTGGATGGGTGCAACCCATCTCTTTTGTACAGTTTTTCATTGGACCAGCTACAGGCATCATGACTAATAAAACCAAAGCCTTCCCTTTTACACCACTCCTTTAGCCAAACATTAAACTCTGCTACACGCTGGCCCTTCCCTTTTTGTTCCTTATATACAGGTAAAACCTCTGAAAAGATAAGCCTACAACCTATACTATTAAGTTCATACCCCAAGTTCTGGAAATCATTCTGCACAGAAAGTACATCTTTTTGGGACAGATCATTTGTGCCAAGATGTATAATAGCATCAACGTCACAGTCCTTACTTGCATTCTTGATTATCTTAAGAATACGCCTCTTGTCTCTGCTGGCAGTAGCACCTGGCAGACACCTGACCTCTTTTAAAACCTCCATATCGTCTCCTAAATTTACATCCCTTACGATTGAATCACCAACCAGAAGGTGGCTTCTCTTTTTGCTTACCTTGCTCTTCTTCTGTGATTGATGTGTGATACCTGGTTCCCCAATTCGCATTTCCGAAGAAGGTTCTTCATTTTGGACCACGATCCCCTGCTTATTTGAGTCATCATTATCACAACTACCTTGACCTATCTCTTTAGTGTCCCCATTAAGGTCAGCAAGGGCACTATATCTGTTTTGCTGGGTCACAGCAAAAGCTTTGTGTTTATGGTTCACAGCTCTCAACCTGCCAGATCCTACAGTTGTCCAGACTGCTCTTCTCCTGCAAGATCTTTGTGGCAGAGGGGGCTGATAGCATGGCATCTCCATAGAGTGGAATGGCTGAAGTAGACATCTAGTTTCTGCTTGGAGAGCACAGATTACAGATTCTAGATAGGTAATCTGTCTATGTAGACTAGTAATTTGTTACAAAGGGGACAGTATCCAAATTTGAAAAGAGTTTTAACCTCACTGGTGCAAAATTATAACAGAAACAAAAAAGAAAATAAAAAAAACTACCGTGTGCATGGAGTGATTGTGGTTATATTTAAAAGCCGAAGGATAGAAACTATCTTTAAACCTGTTTGTTCGGCTGGCTATACTTTGATGTCTTCTGCCTGATGGTAGAAGTGCAAAGAGACACTGACCAGGGTGTGAATCATCTCTGAGTATCTTCCTTACTCTGCTAAAGCAGCGAGATCTGGCGATTTCATCCAGTGGTGTCAGAGGGCAACCAATAGCTTCTTGTGCCGAATTGATCACCCTCTGTAGTGCCTTCCTGTCCGCAGCTGATAAACCAGCATACCATACTGTAATACAATATGTGAGGACCGACAGAAAGAGGTCATCAGCCATTGTTCCACCTGATTTTTTCGCAGGACTCTAAGGAAATGAAGTCTCTGTTGGGCCTTTCCAATCACCAGAAACGTGTTGTTTTTCCAGGTGAGATCTTGACTAATAATCACTCCCAAGAATTTAAAAGAGGAAACCCTCTCCACACAGCCCCCCTCGATATATAGTGGGGCAGGTTCCTCTCTGTGCTTCCAGAAATCTAGCATCATCTCCTGTGTCATTCAACCCTCAATGGTATTTTCTAAAATATATTTTCAGTATGGTTAGACAAAGAATTAGAACTATGGCAGGTTAGGAGCTCTTTATGAAAGTCAGAAGCACACACAACAGTCCTTGACGTACGACCACAATTGAGCCCAAAATTTATGTTGTTAAGTGAGACATTTGTTAAGAGACTTTTGCCCCATTTTATGACCTTTCTTGCCACAGTTGTTAAGTGAATCACTGCAGTTGATAAGTTAGTAACACGGTTGTTAAGTGAATCTGGCTTCCCCATTGACTCTGCTTGTCAGGAGGTTGCAAAAGGAATCACATGACCTTGGGACCACTTGCTGCAACCGTCATAAGTATGAACCAGTTGCCAAGCATCTGGATTTTGATCACATGATCACAGGGCTGCTACAAAGATCATAAGTGGAAAAATGGCCACAAGTAAATTTTTTCAGTGCCATTATATCTTTGAACAATCACTAAATTAACTATTGCAAGTCGAAGATTACCTGTATTTCATAGTGATATCCAAAATCAATATATTCAAAATATACAAATACTGTCTATTGAACAGTTCCCAAGCATTGATCCAATACCGAAAACAAAACACAATGCAAGTGGAAACTGCAGCCTTCACTTTTAGGCCTCATTCATTATTTAGATATGTTACCGTACTTAGTTTGAATTTGGGAAAATATTGTTCCCACAGTGCTAAAAATTGCTTTAGCTGTAATACTAATATCTTGCTTTGTTGAATAGGCTAAGAGAAACCTGCACACATACACAAAGAAAAGTGTGCAACACACAATTACTTCTGATCCTGACATGTCAGCAGGATTTCATTATAAGCTAAGCATGTGGTTTTCCTTTTTCTATTGCTAAATATTAAAGGTAAACTTTATTGTATAGTTTTGAGAATGCTTCAAATGGATGTTTAAAACGATCCGGTTTAGATTCCCATTATGTTGTTCTCCACAGCCTTGAGGACAGGATGATTGCTGTGTCTTCTTTTGTTCTGTTTTGATTTTCTTCTGGTAGATTTATAATTTACAGCTTTACTCTTCTGGCTGTGTTCTGATCTTTTATATGTGGCTTTTTTTTTAAAAAATTGAAAGCAATCCAGAATCATCTAGGAGCCAGGTTGCCTCAAAATATGACAGATAAATAAAATAAATATTTTTATGTTGAATGTTTCCTGGGATAATTAAAACTTGTGGGTCTTTTCTTTTATTCCTTTGGCAGTTTTATAGAATGTGCCTATTCAATTACTTCAGAAGGGGTGCCTACAATTGCATTTATTCAAGTGCAGCATTTTTATATCGATTTTGCCCATCAGTAGATTTTCTGTTCACCTACAATGTTGAAAAGTAAAATTAAACATACGCTAAAAAGCACCAGAATGAAAATAAAACCCATAAAAAGGTGTTCCCATAGATTAAAAAGTAAAAAGTAGCACGATATTCATTTTTAAATGGAAACATAAAATAAAAGTATGGTTTTTGGCAAGGAAAAGACTTAAAATACAATAGATGCCAAAGAAATGCCTAGGAAGGTCATTTCACAGCTGGTGTACCCTCCTCATTGAGCCATGGTGGCGCAGTGGTTAGAATGCAGTATTGTAGGCTAATTTTGCCAACTCCCAGCAGTTCTATTCTGACCGGCTCAAGGTTGAATCAGCCTTCCATCTTTCCGAGGTCAGTAAAATGAGGACCCAGACTGTTAGGGGCAATCTGCTGACTCTGTAAACTGGTTAGAGAGGGCTATAAAGCACTGCGAAGCAGTATATAAGTCTAAGTGGTATTGCTAAGTGCTATTTGGCCCCTACATTTGGGCTTGATTGACTAATTGATTGCTGCTCTTAGTTTCAATTTAAAAAGGTGAAATCAATGTATTCTTACAATGCATTTTTCCAAGCAAAGCAGCTTAGTAAAGCTAATCGGATTGCCCTTGGCAATCTGATCAATAGTATGATGCATTCTAGTCTTTCCATTTGCCATTTTATAAAATTGCCTTATAGATATCCAGGCTATGCAGAAAAAGTACACTCAGAATAGATTGTGATAAATCACAGAAGTCCTGTAAAATCAGACCTCATTCTTTGAATTTAAGTTTCTCTTAATGTCTGTCCTTCTTCAGTAAAATATTGACTATTTCCATATTGAAATCTAATTTGTCCTCTTTAACAATACAAGAGTTGGTGAAGCATTGCACATTGCGGTGCCCCATTCAGTAGATGAGAGTACAATATTCTGTTTTAGTTACAGGAGAAGTTGTATGAAAAAGCTGAGAGATGTATCTAATTTTAAAGTGAATTTGGTGTGTGTGTGAACAGGGAGGGGAAGGTAATTACAGTTTCCAGAACTGAGTTGACTTTGAGATTTGGTTATCTTGATGTAATTACACATGAAAGGTTATAAGCATCCACTGTTGGTAATGTTTCAGAGATTTGATTAAGGCAATGTAATTAAAGAACTTGTGGTGGAAGCATAGACTGAATATGAAAAATGTGAAAATTAATCACTTGAGTTTATTGAGATGTGGGTCTTCTGCTTTGTATTGCTTGAAAGGCATCTTGAAGATAACTCCAAAATACTGGCATCATCCATACTTGGGTTTCTTCTGCTACTTGATCCTGAGCTCCCCACTTACATTATGTCTTGAGAGACACTGAAGCAGTCTATTAAAGACAAAACTAGATAAAACGTAAATGGCATGTCATCTTGCTTTAGGTTTTGATGTTATTTAATTTTAAAAAGCATATAATCAAGACCAGGGGTGTCAAACTCATGGCGTCAGATTGTCCTCACGTGACGTACCGTGACTTTTTTCTCCTTTGCTAAACCTGGAATGGGCGTGGCCAGTGCATGATGCATCCAACCCACGGGCCGTAAATTGACACCCCTAATCAAGACTAATCTTGATTAAAACTACATGAAATAATGGGGGGGGGGGGGCTTTATTTCTTTCCCATAATCAAAGTATAAATCTATTTTTATAGTCCTAGGGCAGGGTTGTCAAACTGATGGCCCACGGGCTGGATGAGTCTTGTGCGGGCGATGGCCACCCCAGTTCCGTGAAGAAGGAAAACATCGTGAGACATCATACGACAGCAATGTGATGGCGTGAGTTTGACACCCATGTCCAAGGGTGTGCATGTGTGTAAAAGTATAATCAGTAGAGTCTCCACACACACACACACACCAAAATCCCATGTACACTGAAGGGAGAGGAAAAAAAGATTCTCCCTTTTACTGTGCTATCCTCAGTCTGAGAAACTGAACTAGAAAAGGTCTCATTTAATGCAAGTGCTTATGAATTATGTATTTTCTGCTCTTGAAGATCTACTTTTCCATATCTCTGTATTTCTGCAGAAAATTACGTTCTTTAGTGGTATGTACAGTGAAGATTAAAGATAAGTATACATGTGTTAATTTCCTTGTTGTTTTAGAATTTTGATTGATTGCCTCCTGAAGCTCAGTCATTTTGAGTAATTTTGCCCAAATGCAGTATAATTTATTAAGCAAGTAGATTTCTTTTTTAAACTAAGATTTTTTTGTTTTGGGTACTAAACATAAGTATAGGCTTCATGTTGGCTTTTGATTTAAACTGAGATTAGACCACACCATGATATTATACTATTCATTCCTTATTTGCTCGGAATATGAATAGTCGTAGCACTTCCAACTCTCTCAAATTAGAATCAAGATATAAAGCTGATATATTATGCTGTAGGTTGGTATCAGTGGTGGGTTCCATATCCCGTTGCAACTGGTACGGTTGAAATGGGGCCCTGCATCCTCCACATGAACGTGGGTGTCGCATGTGCACACACGCGCAGCACGCGCATGCTTCATACCTTCCAGCGACGCTGCCGCAAGCCTCCACAACACTCCAGCTGCTTGGCGGAGCATCGCGCAGACGCTGTACCCACCATGCATGTGCCTGGAAGCGCCGAAGGCTTTAAAGGACAGGTAAGGAGCTCAGGTGGGCGGGCAGGCCCTTCAGAGCACCGTACCGGAACGGTACCCGGTGCTCCGGGAAGGCTCCGGTACGCCTGTACCAGGGCATATTGCCTGCAACCCACCACTGGTTGGTATACTAATGCTTTACTACTCTTACATGACTGCAGCGTCCTGAATCTGGAATTCAGATATATATTTTTTTCATTTTATTATATGATAATAAATTAATTAAACCATATGTATAAAATGTTGCATGGATGTATACTGGAAAATAAAAACAAAGTTGTTATGTCATAAGCCAACTTGTAAATATTTTATTTATTGATTTGTTAAAGCCACTCAACTTCCAAAACCCCGAGTGGCGTACAAAATTAAAATACAGTTAAAAATCTAATATAAGCAAAGTAACTGTCCAAGCAAGACAACGACAAGAAAATTTAAAAAATGACAGGGGCTCCACAAGTACCCATTACCTAGGCCTGGGAGGAGGCCAGGATATTGGGGTACATCCAGAACCATTGGAGAATGGGAACTGTTTATATCTCCAGAGGATGTTATTCCAGAGCAGGAAAAGAAAGCTTATTTCCCTAGTTCCTCAAAATGGTAACATTTATTAGAGGTGCTAACATTGCTTGAAGGGCTGGAGCTGGGGAGGAACAACTGGAGGTGGACATTACCACAGAAAACTAGATCCTATGCCATGGCTTTATAGATGACAACAATTGAATAGTACCCGGAATGTTTCTTTATCTTTGCCATTAAATATAACAGCAAAGATATAAGTTCTAATACAATAAATGCATAGGAGAAGGTGTTGTTTGTTTTATAAGCAGAAACATATAGCATCATAATTATACGAGTACATTAAAAAACAGTGCTGCTGTGGGTTACCTGTGCAATATAAAATCTCACAAATATTGTTTCCCTTGATCACAGTGAGGGTCTTATCACATATTGCGTGAATCTGTTTTGCTGGAGTCAAAAATAAAAGTGGAAGGTATAATACTACGTAGGGGTCATTCTGTCTTGTAGAAATCAAACACTGCATTAAGAACGGTATGCTGGCTGTCAGGCATGGAGACATGAGTGTCACAGTTGGGAGATGCTTTGCTAATTGAAATAAGCATGAATTCTGTTCTGTGTCAGAGAATTCTACAGGAGAATATCAAGTATTTCACATCTGAAGCCTGATTAGCAGGGATATCCAGCATGATAACCCCAAACATAAAAGCAAGACGACAAGAAACTGAACTAAGAGGAACAACTTAGTGTTTTCAAATGGCCAGCCCAAGGTTAAAATTGATGTGGCAGGAGCTGTTCAGTTTGTGATAGATAAAAGGTGAAGAAATTTGCATAGAGGAATGGACCAGAATTCCTACACGGTGATGGGCGAGACTGATCAAAAATTACAGAAGGACGCTCTTTGCTACTAAAGGTTGTGCAACCAGTTACTACATCTAAAGGGGCAGCAGTTACTTATTCACATTAATTTGTTGGATGTTTATGGAATAAATGAAACAAACAACATTCAGACTTCAGTATTATTTGTTTACTCAGATTTTGTTTATGCATTAGTACAACTTATATGAAGCACTGAAAACTTTCAGTGGCAAGGATGCATAAAAATCCATAATATCTGAAAGGGGAAGAATCCTTTTTTTTTTCCTACCAAGAGGTATTTATGGAAAGAACCCAGCTGGAGAAAGATATTGCAATGCCTTAGGCGACCTCAACATTTCCATGCTAGCTCCTTCCATTTACATCAAGAAATGAAGTTCCCTTTTCTCAGAAAATTAGTTTCTTCGTTAATCTATTAACCCTTGATATGAATGAATATTTGTATTGGCTTTTAATAAATCACTGTTTAAGTTTTGGTACCCAAAGTAACTGTAGATCCTTAATTATGCTTTTTACAATACGTTCCTAGGAGCAATGACTTATGAATGCTTAGATAACAAAAATTCAGTGCTTGGGATAAGAAGGATTAGTGCTTCTAAAGGAACAGCGTGTACCTATTCAGTGAATTACAGATCAGTTATGTCCTCTCTTTCCTTTGACATTATACTTGGGTTCATTTTCTGTGGATTCTTCTGTTGCTTAAAAATCAACTTGTATTTTATAAAAGACAAGCCTTGCTGGCAACACAGAAATAATTGACCAAAATTAGAGAATACCTGACGGTGGAAAAATGAACTGCATACATTCACAGCAAAGGTCTAACTAAAATCAAGTAGGAATGACTTCCATATATACAACGTATCAGACAACAATGCAAGTTGAAACTTGGAATGTGATTTTTGAAAGGAAAAGAGAAACTGTTTAAAAAGGACCAGAATTTTTAAATAGAAGGGTAAAAGCACAGTACAAAATATGTACGGTAAATAGCAGTTAGCAGTTAGAGGTGGGAAATGACAGGGGGAAAGAACAAAAATGGGATCTGAATGGGTTTTTTTTTTAGTTTTTTTTTTACACAATTTGATTTTTTTTTTACTTTAAAATATCACATTATTAAATCTCATCTTTTGAATACTCACTTCAATCTTCACTTCACTATAAAGGTTATGCAACAGCAATATGCTTTTTACAAAAACAATGCAGACCAGTCAGGGATTAAATTGCTAGGTATGTAATTATATGCATGCATTCTAAACTGGCATTTTAAAAACATTCATATGGAATAGTCTTCATTCCTACTTGTGTTGGGATAGGGGCAATGGCAGATAGGATAAAGCAAAGGCAGAGAAGGAGAGAAAAAGACAAGCATGTGTCATAGGATGGAAGACAAAATGCTGACTTTTTGATTTAAGAGGTCTGTGGCAAGGTACAGCAAATTTTACTGGACTGTTAGCGCTTGCCTACAGATGAGTGTAGACAGACAATCCAGATGCTGCTGCTTCTGTTTACATGAGCAAATCAAGCCAACTATCCCTTTTACTGTGGAATTAGTCAACAGAATAATTGGGCCAGCAGCTTCTGACATCACCTTTTTAAAATCCAAGTTGTATAATTTCCAAAGTTTTGCAATTTCTTATGAAAAAATAATAGCAATTTCTCATCTCCTGTTGCATCATTCAAATCTACTTTCTGATGTGAACAGGTCTGAAACAGATGTTAGGGATCATTGACTGATTGCTTCAAAGAGAATGGATTTTTAAAAATTTAATTACAGAGGGTTACCTGATTTTCATTATCGGCATAACCTGGGAGAATTTAAAAGTCTAGCATCATAGCAACAGAATAACCCCATGGAATTTTAGCATCCTGAAGTACAGCATAATAATAAATAATAAAAGCATATTAAATTCAGTAACAGGAAGGCACGAGACACAGCAACATAGATTTAATTAAAAGCTTGGGCAAACAGATGTCTTTTGAGCCACTGCCAGCCACTGTTGCACAGAGAGGGAATTCCATAGCTGCGTTGCCTCTAAAAACAGTTACATTTCATCCTTTGTGGCTTTCTTGGTTATAGACATTCTAAATGCTGTATGTACTTGTTCATTCTTCATTCTTTTTTGAACTCATTCAATTTGTGGACGAAATTCTTGGAAGAATAATGCCAATCCTATTCACGCTTATAGCCTTACACTTATTAAGGCTACAAAGGGAGATCTGATAAGGGAATACATAGAATGATAAATGTTTCCCTTTATCCTATTGTAATACAACTGTTGTGACATCTCTGCTAAAGAAAATTAAACCTACCATGTTGGATAATTACAGTTCAATTTCCAGTTTGCCATTCTTGGGAAAGATGTTTCAGGATATAGCCTATATCTCAGCTTCAGGTGTTCTTAGACACAGCAAATAAGGCCCATTCAGTTTAGTCATAGACCAGAGTTTAAGATTGAAATAATTTTGGTTGCCCTGGTAGATTATCTATGTTGGGAGATAAAGAGAGGAAATATACCCAGTGTGTTATTCTGGACCTCTCAACAGTTTTGATTCTAATTAGCATCCTTTTGGTTTACTTTGCAGAAATGGGCTTGGGAGATACCATTTCATAATTGTTTCAGTAATTCTTTGTCATGCATTATCTTCCATGACTTGTGTTCAGTTATATCCCCCATTTTATTTAAAAAGTGACATTGAATTTTGAATTAAATGTATTTAATATGTGAAATTAGTTAATTGATTATGTACCATTGAATTCTGACTCCTAGCAACTACTCAGATATAGTCATTTTCTCCATGATGATATGTCCTTAACCTAGTCTTTCAGGTGAAACTAGTAGGAGAGATCATGAATTAGGTTTGGATTGTGTTATCGATGTGCAGATGACAAGCAGGTGTTTCTTCTTTTCAGTCCTTTTATATTTTCTATTCATATGGTTTTCTTGGTATAATATAGAAGTGGTTTACCATTGCCTTTACTTTCTAGTATGAAATGCTAGACAGTAAAGACAATGGTAAACAATAATGCTGAATCCAGCTTTGTTTCATATCATTACTGTCTAATATAGATGCCTTTTTAAAAAATTGGCCTAATGTGGCCCTGCTGAGACTATATAAATTTGGTGTACTCTCCAGGCAGTGGTAGGATTCAGCCAGTTCACACTATTTTGGGAGAACCAGTTTTTAACTTTCTGAGCAGTTTGGTGAACTGGTTGTTGGAAGAAGTCATGAGGGCAGAGAACCAGTCGTTACCACTGTCTCTAGGTGTTCCACCCTCACCTCTACCGAGAACATCTCCTGTTACTCTTGAGGGATGAGAGAACATATTTAATTGTACTCGGTTTTGTTGATTGGAATGTATCCTGTTTAGAATTACCTTTAAAGAATTTTCAAAAGATAGACCTAACAAAGGATTCAAGTATGAGAAAATTGATAGGGCTAGATTACAATGACACTGCAAAGGCTCACAGTTTGAAGTGCTGGGGATGACACTTAAAGTTCTTAGATCCAGGACACCTCAGATAACAATCCTTTTATACAGTCCTCTTCCTTTGCTAAGATCTGATGGAACGTCACCTTTCTGTATCCCAGCTGAAGATGAGTTTCTCTGAAAAATAAAATCTTTCCATAAAACTCTTAAAATCCTCTGTATTGTTTGCTTTACCAGAAAATCTGAAACATTGAGCACACATCAGTGGTGGGTTGCAGGTGGTACGCCCCAGTACGGGTGTACCGGTGCCTTCCCAGAGCACCGGGTACCATTACCCACCCACCCGCCTGAGCTCCCTACCTGTATTTGAGCTCTTCGGTGCTTCCGCGCACATGCAGGGATTGCACAGCGCCTGTGTGATGCTCCGTTGAGCAGCTGGAGTGTCGTGGAGGCTCACGGAGGTGTCGCAAGAGTAAGGACGCATGCGTGCGCTGCGCACATTCATGTGGTGGACACCGGGCCCCGTTGCACCATACTGGTTGCACTGGGATCCGGACCCACCACTGGCACATATCCCTAGAAAGGTTTAAAAATGATGGCTTTGAAATGTACCAAAAGAAAGACTACCCCATTGCCTTCAATAAATGGAGATGTAATTATATTTTTATAACTGGACAGATACTTAAAATTAAATAAGTGCAGTCAAAGGAACTTTAAGCATCAAGAAGATTTCTAGTTAATAAAAGAGGATGCAAATTAGTTCTGATTAGTATGTTCACTTTTGAAAGTGGACTTGACAGCCTTTATATCTCTTGCCATCTTAAACTATCCAGAGAAACTCAAGGGTTGGCTATTTTATTTAAAGAACGAACATGTGGCCAAAGAATGTATCTCGCTTGAAATTTCTTTCACACAGTTACAAAACATTCTTTTAAGAATATGAAGAGCAAATACATGTTTAATCTGACAAGTAATATAGACAGTATTTGTAAAGCAAATCAAAATGACTTCTGAAGATATAATGTACATGCAAACTCTATGTTCTATGAAAACAGATAAAAAGGAAGGTCGAAATTGGCTGCAAAGTTAATAATCCATTTAGTCTATAAAATGCCGATAACTGCATGAGCAGAGATGCAATAAATGCATTCTAGATGTAAGAAGAAACTTGTACAGAGGGCAAGAAAGGGATCCATCTCATCTATATATCCCAAGCTTTTCTGTTTTTTGCCTGGGGGTTGCCCATATGATAGGGGAAAAAAATCCATTCCTAATCCATGAAGGTCTGGGGGAAAGCA
Organism: Natrix helvetica; assembly: GCF_964273705.1. Lineage (NCBI taxonomy): Eukaryota > Metazoa > Chordata > Lepidosauria > Squamata > Natricidae > Natrix > Natrix helvetica. Next base: position 74,511,821 of record NC_138548.1, on the reverse strand, counting down.
CTTGCCCTCCTGCCTGATTGAAGAATCAATTTGGATAATATGAACTGACTGAAGAGAAACAATTTTTGTTTTAATTATGAAAGAATTGTACTTCATTTATGGAACACATGCTTGATTTTCTGGCTGTTCCAGTCAAGGGAAAAGCCTTTGCTTGAAACCCTGGAGAGCAGCTGGCAGAACAGACCAGAAAACTTGCACACAATTTCCCAAGAGATCTAGACTCCAACCGTGGCATGAGCATCTGGAAAAAGACGCAGAGTTCCAGAATGGGGCATGATCTTACAGTAACTCTCCTCCTTATCTCTGAAAACCTAAGTATACTGTAAAATCTTTTTCCAAGAGATTAGAAATACCATATTAAGAATTTGTAAGGCATCACCATACATTGCCGTCTGAAATGAAGGGTCAAATAGAGCTGCTGGTTTATTAAAATGATGTTTTTCTGTAAGTTGGGAGAAATACCCTATATTATTCCATCTTCTTGCCCTTATAGGATTCCAGCTCACAATTGTTTTAAATAAACTGTGCTGCAACATCATACACTAACCTTGTATACTTGTATCCCAAGTATACAGTGGGGCAAAAAAGTATTTAGTCAACCACCAATTGTGCAAGTTCTCCCACTTAAAAAGATGAGAGAGGCCTATAATTGGCATCATAGGTAGACCTCAACTGTGAGAGACAAAATGTAAAAAAAAAAAGACCAAACAATCACATTGGCTGATTTGGAAATAATTTATTTGCAAATTATGCTGGAAAATAAGTATTTGGTCAGTATCAAAAGTTCATCTCAATATTTCGTTATATATCCTTTGTTGGCAATGACAGAGGTCAAACGTTTTCTGTAAGTCTTCACAAGGTTGGCACACACTGTTGCTGGTATGTTGGCCCATTCCTCCATGCAGATCTCCTCTAAAGCAGTGATGTTTTGGGGCTGTCGCTGGGCAACACGGACTTTCAACTCCCTCCAAAGGTTTTCTATGGGGTTGAGATCTGGAGACTGGCTAGGCCACTCCAGGACCTTCTTACGAAGCTACTCCTTCATTGCCCGGGCAGTATGTTTGGAATCATTGTCATGTTAAAAGACCCAGCCACGTTTCATCTTCAATGCCCTTGCTGATGGAAGGAGGTTTGCACTCAAAATCTCACAATACATGGCCCCATTCATTCTGTCCTGTACGCGGATCAGTCGTCCTAGTCCCTTTGCAGAAAAACAGCCCCAAAGCATGATGTTGCCACCCCCGTGCTTCACAGTAGGTATGGTGTTCTTTGGATGCAACTCAGCATTCTCTCTCCTCCAAACACGACGAGTTGTGTTTCTACCAAACAGTTCTATTTTGGTTTCATCTGACCATATGACATTCTCCCAATCCTCTTCTGGATCATTCAAATGCTCTCTAGCAAACTTCAGATGGGCCCGGACATGGACTGACTTAAGCAGGGGGACACGTCTGGCACTGCAGGATCTGAGTCCCTGGCGGCGTAGTGTGTTACTGATGGTAGCCTTTGTTACGTTGGTCCCAGCTCTCTGCAGGTCATTCACTAGGTCCCGCCATGTGATCCTGGGATTTTTGCTCACCGTTCTTGGGATCATTTTGAGCCCACGGGGTGAGATCTTGCGTGGAGCCCCAGATCGAGGGAGATTATCAGTGGTCTTGTATGTCTTCCATTTTCTAATTATTGCTCCCACAATTGATTTGTTCACACCAAGCTGCTTGCCTATTGCAGGTTCAGTCTTCCCAGCCTGGTGCAGGTCTACAATTTTGTTTCTGGTGTCCTTTGACAGCTCTTTGGTCTTCACCATAGTGGAGTTTGGAGTGTGACTGTTTGAGGTTGTGGACAGGTGTCTTTTATACTGATGACACGTTCGAACGGGTGCCATTGATACAGGTAATGAGTGCAGGACAGAGGAGCCTCCTAAAGAAGAAGGTACAGGTCTGTGAGAGCCAGAAATCTTGCTTGTTTGTAGGTGACCAAATACTTATTTTCCACCATAATTTGCAAATAAATTATTTCCAAATCAGTCAATGTGATTGTTTGGTCTTTTTTTTTACATTTTGTCTCTCACAGTTGAGGTCTACCTATGATGCCAATTACAGGCCTCTCTCATCTTTTTAAGTGGGAGAACTTGCACAATTGGTGGTTGATTAAATACTTTTTTGCCCCACTGTAACCCCGATACACAAATCATGTTGCATATTTTATATTTGCCTTTACTCCCTAGATCACTTTGTTAACCATTATTGAATTTTGCACCCCAGCTTATGTAAACATGGCAGAAAGCCATGACAATCTTCTAACAAATTATTCACAACGTTTCATTGCTTGAGGGTACCAAAGAGTGTTAATAGCTCATCTTAGGGGAATCTCTGTAAGAAACAAAATCTTTTTGTGGTTACATAAGATTGATAATTGTCAACCTTCCCTTGGGCTTTAATGAAATATTCTTCTCATTTAATAAAATCAGTCTTTTACTGCTTGGTCACCTGAATGAGTGCTACAATAAAGGCACTTCTGAATGATACTTTCTATTGGAAATCAAGATTTTCCTTCATCCACTACTCTGAATTACTTTGAAAAATAATTAAATGAACATAGAGGTCAATGAGGCTGATACGAGTACACTAATCGGATTGGATTACACATCTTTATATGGTTCACAAATCATCACTGAACTGCAAATATGAGGTTGATGTTCATTAGTCTGTTACAATCTGTTCTTTGATGTTTTATTATCGTAACAAAATCCTAAGGTACCTGCAAAGTGAGCCTTGGAGCAGAGACATCTAGATATCGCAATCACCTATGAGAATGAAGACAAAACATATTTATGGCAAAATATGTATCTTGCTTACAGGTTGAATAGAGTGTAGCAGTTGCTGTTAACGAGGAAGGAAGGTACCAACTCTTCAAATAATGACATTGTGGAGATATAAATTATCTCTACTGTGCTTAATGAACACTTGCCATCACTACTCTATAAGACTAGGATTGACTAGCTTTCTGGGTAACCTTTGTCCAATCATGAAGCAGTAGAAACTGCTTCAAAAATCTTGCCAAGAAAAGTGTAGGGGCTCGTCCAAGCAATTATATTTGATTTTTCTGTACTTTGCTTTTCCTAAAGGGGAATATCCTGATGATTATATTTCTATGAGGATCTATAACTATCATTAGAGAATCAAATATCTTTTTTCCCTTTCCTTCTTCCTTAACTTCCAGTTTACTTTTCTATTACAGGGAGCTTGGGGATTTTAAACTGATGTCTACGAACTCTACTCCCCCCTCCCCGGAGTCTTTCAGGATAGTAAACTAATTAGCTCTGGCTATTTCAGAGACGTTTTGCTTACTCTCAGACATTGACTGAACCATTGATGTCAAAGACAATCACGATGATTTTTCTGGGTCTGGACATTTATTAAATTCCTGAAATGTGTGCGGTTAAATTACTGAGAATAGCTGAGGTTGGCTGAGTGTAAACTGTCATGAACAAATGAAATAGCTTCAACAGGTTGCCTTGATGGCCATTCAGCAGCTGAGAACCAACTTTGGAACTTGTTTTGAGAGCATGCAATACAGTGGCACACTTCCTTGATCTGTGGTTCACCTTCTGTCACTGGCTTCTGATTTATCAAATGTTGCTTTTGTAGTTTGACATGCTATGAAGCTATTTGCCAAGCTGAGTTGCTGAATCCCATTCAACTACTCGATAACACCAGCATTAGCTGCAGGGTACTCCGTGTTGGGCTGTTTGACAAAACATTTCCATAATTAGATGATTATTAATATTAATTTAAAAAATGAGTGAGGCAGAGGAACAGCTTTGGTTTTGGATCTGTGTACTGCATCTAGAAGTACTTTCCTTTCTTCCTTTTTGTTAAATCTCTGTGAGATAAATATGTCATAATTACACCAAGGAATATTATTGAAAATGCTGCCTTGATAAGATAGTATTACAGCTTACTTCAGTTTGTTGTACTGTAGTTTTTGATGTAATCAGCTTGTTCTTAGAGTGATAAACACAGTAAAGCAAAGTTTGTCCCCATGGGCAAACTTCATCTCTGGTTATTGGTTAAACTTCATCTGGTTAAACTTCATCTCTGGTTATTGTTTTATATGGAGGCTTAAGCAGAATGTATGTATCTGCAGTTCTGACCACTGAAAGTCAAATTTTATAGTGAAAATTACAGCGATTCACTCTTCACTCTTTTTGTATAGGACGCTATCTCCCATTTGTTTTCCTGCAGTATTGGCCACCTTGAACCTTAATTTTGTGTCTGAGATGGTTCCTTTTGTGATACAAGCATGAAATGTGATGCCCAATACAATTACAGCCATTCTTAATTTATACTGGTACCACATCATTTTTATAAAAAATAATAATGCTGGTTTAAAATAAAGTTTTAGAATAAAACCTCCTAGCTTCAATTAGTGCTAGTGTGTGTGTATGTATGTGTAAAACACAGTGATCATCTGACAGCAGGATACATCTGGTGTCTCTCCCCCAGCTGGAACTCATCAGGTGTGCATAGCCCCAGATCAAGGCCTCCACTGGGAATTGGACTCATAGACCATTCCATTTTAGTTGATTACATATAGTACTTTAGCTTGATACGTTAGCAAAGTCCTGGTGCTCAGCAGTGTTTCAGGAAGGGATATGCAGAGGCTATCTTTAGAATGGCAAATGAGGGAGTGACATAAGATTCATACCTCTCTGCTCGATTGCTTAAGAAAAGGAAGGTGGGCTGTATATACTATTCTAAAGACAGCAGCATTCTTATTTTAGTATGTAAGGAAGAGTATAATCTTCTATCAGCTTCATCTTAAAACAGTCCCCTAGCTACTATCAGGATTATCAGAGTAATTGCAAATTGAGTCTAGCGATATTGATCTTAACAATCTTGTGAAAGATGTTTTATCTTGTTTAGTTTTTTTTCCAAATATTTGCTCTTGAAACATATATATTTAATAGCTAAATAAATGGCCTCAATGTGTTACAGTTGCATGTGTCTTTCTTAACTGGATATTTTGAACATTTCCTTTTTCTTTACCTGGCATCTAAATAAGTATCATGTATGATGCTGGTGTGTGGGTTGGGTGATTGTGTGGAGATGCTTATTTTGGGATATGAGTTGATCAATCTTGTGTAAAGGCTGAGTTAGTTGTGTTATCAAGCACTTGAACTTAAATCATAATCACAAATAAATGATTTTTGTACAAGTCTGTTGGTTTCCTTCAGCCACACATTTTGGGTCCTTTCTGGTGTATACCCTATTAGTTAGTGCTGCTCTCTGTTGTTTAGAAGAAGTTAAGGGCAAAGCTGGAAAACTCTTCTTTTTTCAGCTCCAGACAGAGTTTCTACTGGCATAATCATGTTGTAGGCTGCTAGTCTGTAGTATCATAATCAGTGTTCTGGATTATGTTTTAAACAGTTTAATCAGTGGTAGGATTAAAAAAAATTACTACTGGTTCTGTGGGCATGGCTTTGTGGGTGTGGCAGGGGAAGGATACTGCAAAATCCCCATTCCCTCCCCACCCCACTCACCTGCTTTCTAGCTCCGTTCTCCTGTTCAGGGCAACAAAAGAAAATCAGCTGGGGAGCAGCGGGGGTGGAGCCAGCCTATTTGTGGTTTGTAGTTCTCTGAACTACTCAAAATTTCCACTACCGGTTCTCCAGAACCTGTCAGAACTGGCTGAATACCACTTCTGATTAATTGAGTTAAGATTAGCTCAGTTAAACTATCTGGAAAGGCAGAGACATGAAGTACCATGGACAAAATAAGAACTTCTATCAATTGTAAAAAATACAGTTGGTCTACCTATTTAAAAAAATAGAGATTTCCTCAAAACAAGCACCCTAGGTAAATATTTGGGGGTCACATCATGACAAAATACTGTAATTTGTTTGCAGTCATATTCTAACATACTTTAGAATTATTACAAATGAGATATTTGTGGTCTCTGTTTCAAAAGTGCCTTGATATGTCACACAATCAGATTACTCCTCACTCTTGGAGCTTCCCAGAGCGAATATTGGGGAGGGAGTAAGTGGATGAGGAGGCAATGGAAACAAAAGGAAGCTAGTAATTGATTGGTAGACAGAGAGTTTCATACGTACTCCAAAACAGATCAGTGAATTCCATACTGCTACAAAATAATATAGAAACCCCCCATTATACTTGTTAGGCGTAAACCCAAAGACAATAAAATAAGATCCAATTAAGTCCAGTTCTTTATTTTTGCTTACATATAATAGGCTTAATCTTTCCAGACTAGAGCTATTAACTTTCTAACAGAGGTGGGGTGCTCCCAGGTCGGCCGAACCAGTAGTGGAATTTAGGCCTGGGTTGCAGAACCGGCAGTGACCCAGGTTGGCCACTCCCCTGAACCGGTTCCCTGGTTGCTGCTGCCATTGCTGGCATGTTGTTTAGCAGTGCGTGCATGTGCGCAGTTCACTGAAAATTGTTCTGCGCACACTCAACAAGCGTCTGGCGCATGTGCGAAGCAAACCGATAGTAAAACTGGGAGGAACCCACATCTGCTTTCTAATCTAAGAGATATAACCTGGGAGATTCCAGGGTGTGGCTACCCTGAACCTTTCTTCCCTCCATTGTCTGGTTCAGGACTGTGGAGTCTCTTGTTTTGAGCCCCTCTCTGGAATGTGATGCCTCTTCCCTAGGAAACCAGAGATATTGTTGACTTTTCCTCCACTCCTTCTTTAGCTGCACTTTGCATCATAGATATTAAATTTCAACAGAACTGGATCACCTTTCGAATGTTTTCCAAAGGTAGCCATAGCATATGGTTTTCTATATATTGCTTATATTTAAAAATACTAATTCACCATTAACAATGTACTTTAGATTCAGGTCCTTCAGAGTGAGTATTGATCTGTTAGAATGATTTTAATAGCAGCCCAGTAAAAGTATTCTTTATAGTTTTATTTATTTACTGATAGATTTGCAGTCGTTTCATTTTGTCCATGACCCGTGCATAAGTATCAAGATAGAAAAGAAAGAGAGAGGAAAATAGTGTCATCTGTCATCTCCATGGCAAAATCCACACCTGCCTGGATTAAATGTGAGTAGACGCAGTTGTCTGCAAAGGAGAAAGAATCAGCAAGCATGGTCTTTGTTAGCTTCTACCAGTGCCTTCTATCAGTGAGAAAAACAAACATGGATTTTACTTTGGATCTTGACGTCTCTGATGCCGTTTCTGACTTGTATAAGCTTTATGTCTTAGATACGAGCCATTTACTTCTCAGCATGCATTCACTTCAGCATGCACAGGGTAGGAGAAATTACAGTCCTCTTTACTGACTGAATATCAAACATAAGAAACTGCTGAATCTCAAAAAGATTTGCTTTGGACCAAATATTACTACATTTCCATCCTGTAATGACTGGTAAAACATTTTTTTTTTGGGGGGGGGGTATTTGTCCATTGCATTCTTATAAAAATCTAATTGGATTTTTTAAACCTCAGTTGTTCTCATGATTAGTAACTAGTTCATCTTTGCTGAAATTGATTTGGCTACCTTCCCCCCCCCCCCCTTGGGCATTCTTTAGCTGTAATTTATATAGCTTCACAATTGCAGGATATCTTTCTCCCCTCTGTTAAGATGCAAGCTAGATGCAGAATCCAATGTTGGGGATCAAAGGAAGACTTGGTTTTCAGCCACCATTTAGAAAGGCTCTAGTGTAATGAATCAAAATAAACAATACTGTCAGCAGTTGCAAACGTAATTGTTTATCTGTTTGTCAGTGGAAATGCGTCAGTTGGATGTTCCTGGAGACATAAAGATATAGTAACTGCACAGGCTAATCAAGCAAAGCTCTGGAACAGAAGTGTAAGCATTGCCTAGCACTTTGTGGAATATAATCTTTACCAGCCCAAACTATTACATTCAGAAGCGTTTAAATTCTAACTGCTAAATGCAAAAGCGAGAGTGACTCACATATTATGAATGAAGCCTGCCTCTTGTTATGTTCTGTACAAGTTGGTCTGCATAAATGAATTGTTCTTGCCAGTGATGGAGTTCTTTCATTACTGGATATCCTTTGAGTAGCTAAATATCCAGTAAGATGACTTTGCTTTAGTGGGAATTCAATAACAGTTTCCTTCACATTCAGCAAAGTTCTCTTTGCAATATGTAATTTAATATATTAGCAATAGCGATAGCACTTACATTTATATCCTGCTTCATGGTGCTTTTACAGCCCTCTCCAAGCGGTTTACAGAGTCAGCATATTGCCCCCAACAGTCTGGGTCCTCATTTTACCTACCTCAGAAGGATGGAAGGCTGAGTCAATTTTGGCCCAGTCAGAATTGAACTCCTGGCAACCAGCAGTGAGTTAGCCTGCAATACTTCATTCTAACCACTATGCCACCATATTAATATAGTATTCAGATGTATGCAAAGCTTTAATTTTTTTTACAGGTATTTTATATCTTTTCTTCTTTTGTTTTTAGGGACAACAGATTTACCCCATAAAACGTGTTTACCTCTAGAGCAGTTTTTTTAAAAAACCTGATGCCTTCTAGAGATGTTGAACGCAACCGTATAGGTTGGGAAAGCTATAAATTGCAATTCCAACTTCTCTAAAATGCAGCAGGCATGATTGCTCTGTGGAATATTTGATCAAAAAAGATTGGCTCTGGTTAAGATCTGCATTTTACATCATTCTAAAAAATATATCAAGGCATACTTTTTATATGGGCCTTGTCTCTGTAGCTGCTGCCATATTGAGCTTAATGCACATGTAATGTTTATGGTTTTTTATTTGAAATCACAATAGCAATAGCAGATTTATATATCGCTTCATAGTGCCTTTACAGCCCTTTCTAAGCAGTTTACTGAGTCAGCATATTGCCCCAACAATCTGGGTCCTCATTTTACCCACCTCGGAAGGATGGAAGGCTGAGTCAACCTGGTGAGATTCGAACTGCCAAATTGCAGGCAGCCAGCAGTCAGCAGAAGCAGCTGGCAGTACTGTACTCTAACCACTGTGCCACCGAGGCTGAATGATGTATTAGCTAAATATCCTTTGGAAGACGCAGGTGGCAGACATATTTGCACATGCTTAGCTTAAGGTGTGACCAAGGTTAGATGCAAGCAGCAATCATACTTCCAGAAATAATGTTTCTTCATTCAAAATTGGAGAGGACATTATCATCCAGCAGCTATTTTTCTTCAAAAAGCACATTCTAGAATGCAGCTATTTTCATCTATTTTCATGGGAAAGAAGTATTTGTCAGGTTTTCATGTCAAACTGTTCCATGAAGATAAGACTCTACTACTGGCTAGAAAAGCAACCAAATTATTTCACTATTTTAAGATACTTTTTCAAAATCTGTTTAGAATACCATTAGCAACTCTATAGTGAGTTAAAGTTCAGAGTTCTTCTACTGTATGCATGATCTCAATCAGCTGTATATCAGTCCTGAAACACAGGTATTAAGGACAGAAGTCTCCTTTGAATTGAGCTTGAGTCCTGGATGACTTTGTGGATACAAGCCGTAATTTACTTGGCTACAGTACAGAAGTGGTTTCCTGGTGCCTTTCATAGGATGTTTTTCAATGTTAGAATTTCCTATTTAGATATTAACCCAGCCTGACTCTGCTTGCTTGCAGGGGGAGAGCAAGTAGACAACATGCTGCTTACTATACAGTATGATTTATTCTTTGTTTTGTAGTACTTGTGTACCACTCCAGTCTGAACAGCTCAGGAGGGGATGGGGCAATCCAAGCAGTGAATATCTATCCACATTAAAGCAATATAATACCTGATAAGATAGGAGATAAACAATAACAACTGGTTTAAAAAGACATTTATTTTCATATTAGAGAGCTGGGGTCCAGAGAATAGTTTAGTGATGATGTTTGAGGTAGCAGGCATTTCTGCATAATATGTGATTTATGCTACATCCATGCATTGAAGGATGCATATCCCACCTATAGTTGTTGTGTGAATAGTTGTGAATAGTTGTTCTGTGAAGTGATGTCACCAATGGAAATATCTGTAGAAGCCACGGGCATCTGCACCACAAATTGGAAATTTTGTACAAATTAGATAGCCTTCAATAAAGATTTTTTTGAAGAATTTTATTGGTTTTTAAACATTTATGGGGAAAGGTAAAAGGGTACATAGAAAAGTTTGGCAGCTCCCATGCTAGTGGTAGAAATCCCTCCAAATCTCACAATTTTTACAATGTTAAAGACAACGTATAAAAGATAAGCAAAAAACAGAATCTTGTTCTACATTATATCAACCATGTGTTCAATCATCTCTTTTTCTATCACTTTCTAGTATATCAACAATTACAATAATATTTCAAATGCATTTATTTTTGTGACCTGAGCCTTTTCACTATTGCTCCCTCCTCCCTGTCCCCAGATGGAGCCACATCCCCTCCCTCCTTCATATCTTGTGCATTACTACCTTTTTCACTACCTCCCATATTTTCGTCCTCTAGAAGAGAACTGTGTTTTTTAATGAAGGCGGCTGCCTCCCCCACTGTATTAATTCTAACTGTTTCCCCCCCCCCCAAAAAAGATCAGCATTCCCTCTGGCAATAACCATCTAAACCAAATCCCTTTATTATATAATTTCTTTGATAGGGAGGAGTACTTCCTCCTTCTCTCTCTTATTTTTTTCGGAATTTGCTTAAGAATGGTAATTTCTTTGTCTTTATATTTTAGTGGTCTCCCCCTTTGAGCCCCTAGCACCTCACCCTTGTGGTCCTCCTAAGAAATTTAACATGTACCTTCCTAGGAACATTATGTATTCTAGCATATGCTGAATTAATCCTGTAAACCAGATCCATATCCCACCACAACTGTTCTTTGTCTCTCTTAATATATTCTGCTAAAATTGTACTCATAATTTCCTTAAGGTCTTCATTTTCTGTCTCTGGTAGGTTCTGGAATCTGAGAAAAAAGGACATTCTTTCAAGTTCTATTTTTGCCATAAAATTTTCCAATTCTAAATTCCCCTTCCAGACTGCCTTAACCTCCTCCCCCAGCCCAGTCACCCCCTCCTCCAACACCTTAATTCTTTGTTTGTTTTCTGATATATGGTGTTGTACACCTCTGAATTCTTCTTTGAGATCTGACACCTCCTTTTTCAACTCATTTTGACCCCTCATAATTTCCTGAAACATTTGGGTAACGGATAAGTCTTTTGAGCTCTCTCCAGCCCCTTCTTGTTGTAACAATGAAATAATTTTCGTCTGATGCATACTTGGGCTGGAGGTGGCAGATGTGGGAGCTGAGAATGATTTGCCCGTTGGTGGTTTTTTGGGCCCCATTTTTCTGAGTTCAGAGATGGTATAAATCTTTTACAAAAGAAATGGCGTCAGTGGAGTGCGCAGCTGTGCCGATCCAAGGAGGTAGACAAATCCGAAAGTGAAAAGTTAATTCTGCATCACAGTTCCAAGGTATGGAGGCACACAAGAAAGGAGAAAATCAAATAGTCAATATTGAGGAAGACCATATAACAGGAGAGGTCAAGGGGTCCCTCGGGGGGGGGTAATAATACAATGGCGGTGATTTTTTCAACGGTAGTTTCAAAAGGCAGACTTCATTTGTAAGTACAAAGACGAAGATGGATGGGAGCCATCTTGACTCCTCCTTTCACAGGGAGAAGAACAAAGGTTTCCATAAAGTTTTTTTCCCTTTAAGAAAACAGCTCAGCAATCACCTCTTGCAGTTGTGATGTGAATCTTTCTCACATAGTTAATACAGGTGACAAGTCAGCCTTTATTCTCTCTCCATTCCGATGTAGAGAGAGATAATTCAAATGCCGCTTTATCCGAGGGGGTAGAGAGAAAGAAAGAAAAAACCCTCTAATCTTCAAGCTTCAAATAGATTGAACATGAATTTACAATAGTCTGCTGCTTATCCATTAACGATGATTAATGAGATTAGGACGGATCTCCCCCCACCAGCATTCCAGCTGCTCCTCCTAAATTAACTCCTTCCTCCCGGAGCCCATTCAGCGAAAGGGCAGACAGCCAGATGCTGCTCCATGCCCCCCCTCCGCTCCCCGGCTCCTGAGGCGAGGCTGGAGACACCCCTGCCGGCTGCCGCCGAATCCGGGGGGAGGCGGGGTTCCAGCAAGCCACCCTGCAGCAGGTGGCCCCTCCGAGGCCCCCTGTGCTCCTAAAAGGAGCCCACCAGAGAGACGAACAGGGGACAACAATGTCGGTCGCTTTCAGTGACCGGAAGTGATCTCTCAATAAATATTTTTTTTAAATGGGGGGCAGGAAAAGGATTTGACTGAGAGGATGTTTATGGTTTTTCATTTGGAAATAGCACTTAGATTTATATAGTGCTTTACAGTGCTTTACCGTCCTCTCTAAGTGGTAACAGAGTCAGCATATTGCCCCAAACAAATTGGGTCCCCCTTTTACACACTTAGAAGGATGGAAGGCTGAGTCAGCCTTGGGCCTCGTGTGATTCGAACTGCCGAATTACAGTCAGCCGGCAGTCAGCAGAAGTAGCCTGGAGTACTGCACTCTAACCACTGCGCCACCAGTATAGAAGCATAACAGCCTTTTTTTCTGCAGTTGTCATTGCAGGTTGTTAAATAATTAAGTGATTGAATAGCACTAAAATATTTGATATTCTTCAACCTAGATATAATTAAGATTTTTTTTGACAACTACTCATTCTTCTTATTCTGAATTTTGTCTTTTGTTTTGTTTTCAAAACAGTTGAAAAATCAACTAGATATTATCTTAAAAGCCAAAAATGTCGGGGGCTTTTCAAGTTAAGACACCTGCTCTATTTTGCTATAGAACTGGCCTGTTAAATCATTTCTTCTTTTTTCTCTGCCAAAGTTGTGATTTTCACCTCCTTTCTTATCCGCAGTGGTCTTTCCAAGTAAGCTGAGATTTGAACTATTCTTTATAGTGGCGCTGGATAAAGAGATCGGAATCCAAAGCAAACTGTAGCAGGAAGGTTCCTTGAGAAGCTGTGGAAAAAGAAACAAAACAATTGATTACCATTTGGCAGTTATTAGTAATTAACCCGAATCTTATCCTGCCACTGTACTTTATCCTACCTGAAGTTTTGAGAAATTGAATATGCTTTATTCTTTTGGATGCAGAGAATCAGCTATTGCTTTCAGAATGTCGTTCAGCAAGTTGATAATCTAGCTCAGTGGTTCTCAACCTTTCCAATGCCGTGGTCCTTTAATATAGTTCCTCATGTTGTGGTGACCCCAACCATAAAATTGGTGTCTCGGTTCCTAAGATCATTGAAAATATGTGTTTTCTGATGGTCTTAGGTGACCCCTTTGAAAGGGTCATTCGACCCCCAAAGGGGTCCCGACCCACAGGCTGAGAACCACTGATCTAGCTTTTAGGGGACTGGAGGCTAAACCATATGAAAAACGGTTGCAGGAACTGGGTCTTTCTAGTTTAATGAAAAGAAGGACTAGGGGAGACATGATAGCAGTATTCCAATAACTCAGGGGTTACCACAAAGAAGAGGGAGTCAAACTATTCTCCAAGGCACCTGAGGGTAGAACAAGAAGCAACGGATGGAAACTGATCAAGAAGAGAAGCAACTTAAAACTGAAGAGACATTTCCTGACAGTTAGAACAATTAATCAGTGGAACAACTTGCCTCCAGAAGTTGTGAATGCTCCAACACTGGAAGTTTTAAAGAAGATGTTGGATAACCATTTGTCTGAAGTGGTGTAGGGTTTCCTATCTAGGCAGGGGGTTGGACTAGAAGACCTCCAAGGTCCCTTCCAACTCTTATTCTATTCTATTCTATTCTATTCTATTAATCAAGGAGAGAAGCAACTTAGATTATTGACTGTTCCATAATTTAAAGTTTAATGTAACATCTGTCATGATAGCTGGCAAAGGACTGATTATGTTAGTGGTCAGTTTACCACACAGATCAAATGAAAAAATAAACTTCTGTGAGTGGTAACATTACTTTCCATGCCTGTGTTTTTATCATCATTCTTAAATTAGAGTGTGCTTGCCTTGTATGTGTGTGTATGGGCATAAGGGGCATATTTGTTAGCTTCCTCAGATTATGAGTCAAAGAGCCCTAGATTTTTCATTCCTATGCCTCATTAACTACATGTGCTCAAAATCATTAAAGCAGGCAGTTAACTTGAAATATACTGAAATTAATCCCCGCAGAGCAAGAAGAAATTTTTACCCTGAAGGGTAATTATATTACTTTCATTATGGAAGGAAACTTATTTTCTTCTTGGTGCACTGGCTGAGCTTTCTCCAGCTGATGCCTCTCAGATATGTGAAAGCTTTATTTTAAAAAAAGTCACCACTATTTGGCCATCCTGATAGGAAATTTAGATGTTCTAATACTGTACATCTGGAAGACTAAAATAGCTGTTATGCTACAATCCCACACAGGTCCCCCCAAAATATAAAGAACAGTATGTTTAGTATGCCTTTTTCCTCACTTATAAAATTGCTGCCTTTTAGGGGAAAATCCATTACAGAGACCTTTATATTTTGGGTAACTTGTTCTTAGTTGCCATCAATATGGGAAAGGGATCCGTATTTTCCAATGTTGTTTATGCAACTGAAATTTGCTGACAAGTTTCTTGGAAAACCAAATGGCCTTGGTCTTTTTTTCAAGGGTATACAGAGATTGTCTAAATAGGATTGTGACCGAATCTGATCTGAGTCTATCCCAATTTGAGGTACAAGCAGTGGTGGGTTCCTACCAGTTTGGACCAGTTCGGCCAAACCGGTAGTGGTTTGGCGGACTGTCAGGGACCCAGGCCTGCCACACCCAGAACCGGTTCTCCAGGCGGTGCCAGAAGCGCCGCCATCTTGTTTTTCGCTTCTGCACATCTACATAACAATTTTTATTGTACTGCGCATGCACACGCCCATGAGCGAACCAGCAGTAGTGCCTGCCGGAACCCACCCCTGGGTGCTAGATATAATTGAGTTTTGTTCTGTTCCCTGTACTCATGGATTTCCTTTCAGTATGTAAGTTTCAGAGAAACTGTTCAGGCTGAAACTATTTGAAGACTTCAAATCGCAACTGAGCAGATTCAAATTTTGCTTTATCTCAGGTAAATAATAATTTGATTTTGAATAATCCTGTTTTCTTTTGAGATCCAATCTTTGGCTTCATCAGATCTATATTCCTGAATTATTTTTTTTAATCTTTTCTTTTTCTTTTAGTCATTTTACTTTTTAAAGATGATGAACTGCAGTCTATACACATTTGTGTGTATACCAGTGGTGGGTTCCGGCCGGTACGCCCTGGTACAGGCATGCCGGTGGCAGCTGGGAGCAGCTGCCACCGTACTGGAATGGTGTTTCCATCGAACCCACCCACCTGCCCTCGTTTCTTACCTCTTTTTAAGCTAGTGGGCCATATGTGCACACGTGCACAGTGTACGATGCCTGCACAATGCCCCACTGAGCAACTGGAGTGTCGCAGGGTGGTGAGTGTGCATGTGTGCGCAGCACGCGTGGCTGTGGTAAACGCTCAGCCCTGTTGCAGCGTACTGGTTGTGACGGGATCCGGAACTCACCACTGTTGTACACACACAAATGCACACAGACATAGACACAAACATATGGTTGGTTACAATTGACCAGTGTAAATGGTCAATTGCAACTAACAATACCAAACTTCAATATTGCTAATTGAAGAGTTATGTATTGCCAACCCATCCTGCCAGTGGAATTGCTATTTATTTAAAGAAGGTTGGAAAACGAAGATAATCAGGATGCACCAGGGCCCTGGGCTAGCATTTCTTCTCCGTTCATTAAAATGCCAAGAACACTCAGGTTTTGTAATGGAAAGTTAGTAAATGCAACAAATCTCATGAATACTTGAGTAAAACATTCACAATATGATTGTATATCCTCTTTAGTTTGAATCTGATCCAGAGAGCATCTATATATATTATATATTGTTTTACTACTGTGGTTGTTCCCTAGAACAATCACACTTAATCTGGAGTTGGTTATCCTAAATTGTCACATACATTTTGCAAGGCTTACTGCATTGTCTTATAAAAGGTTACACAATTATGTGCCAACATTCCAAATGTATTAATCAGGTCCAGATGAATACTATTTCTGAAGTATTTTAATTCTTTCTTTTGAATCATTATTGTAAAGATACAATTTACCTATGACTATTAAACTTCCTTTGATTTGAACATTGTTATTTTGAAAACAAACAAAAAAATAGGAATGCACATTTGCATCACTGAAATTTCTTAGTGAAATAAAGAGATTTATTATGGGTTTTGTAAAACAGAGGACGTGGGGTAAGCATATTTCATTTTAAGTCTCCTAAATCACCTGGTGAATTATAGAGTTATCAGAAACAGGATTAGTCTCTGATGAATAATAAAGCAGAGGAATAATTCCAGCTTACTCTAAGCTTCAAGATTACATTCCTGAATTTTTTGGCAGAAATGCATTTCAGTTTAATACCCATCGTTTGTGTGAGAACATGCATTTTGCTTTGTTGTGTATTTGCTCTTTCTGTTTGTTGATATATTGCCATTTTTAAAAGCCTGTGTAAAGAATCAGCTTGTACACCAAACCATCTAGGTCTGTGAGGGCAAACATATGGCATGCATGCCACAGGTGGCAGATGGAGCCATCTCTGCCGACACATGAGCTGTTGCCCAGTTCATCTCCACCACGCGCACCTCCCACCAGCCAGATGATTCTTGGGTCTCTGCTGCGCATTTGGAAGATGCGTGCGCATGCACAGGTGGTGGGAGCACAGGGTGTGTGGTGCTCCCCCCCTCAGTCTTTTGTCCCAGGAGGCTTCAGAGGGGCCTGCTAGACCCAAAATGGGTTACTGGGTGGGAGCAGCATCTCTTCCTGCAACCTGTTTTTGGCTCTAGGAGGCTTCAGGGGGGTCACACGTCCATGCGTGGGGGGAGGGGGGTCACACGGGGGTGTCAGGCACACATTGCATTATGGGTGTGGACATGCATGCGTGCACACACACTTTCGGTATGCAAGGACAAACAGGTTTGCCATCACTGATCTAGGTAATGATCCACTGGAATGATTTTCTGTAATCTACCCAGCCTACACACAGATAGACAGAAAGACAGACATGGATGCTTGGGAAATCTTCATCTTCAAGAGTTTGGCAAAGAGTACAGTTTGCCATTCTAAGAGCCCCTATAAGCTGCTTCTCAAGAGCAAATGCACCTCCATGAATATTCAGGCTAGCATGAAAGAATTATTGGTAAGTGAGGGTACCCTTAGGAGGGTTTTCCTGTAATATTTAGCATCCAGGCATACTTTTCAGGAGCCAAGAATTTTCTTTGGTATCCTAGCACTGTGACATTTAGGGTGCTGAAGCCAAAAGCCAGTACCTTGAATTGAACCTGGATTACAGCTGGAAACCAATAAAGGCTTTATGTACAATGAAGCATGTGGCCCACAGCAGAAAAGTAATGGACAAGGTATATTTAGTTGTTCCCAAATAGGTATTTTTAATCAACTATCTTCCATTCGTATTGGACTAATCACTTTCCAACTAATCTATCTCAGCAGATCGAAGTTGTGAGATAAAATATAGACAGGTAGCCTCATGTAAGATGCATGGAAATCCTGGAGAAAAGATTGTGTATAAATCTAGAACATCAACCTCAAAATGTTTTATCCCAAGATTTTAGAATGCAGTTGTAATTTGAAAGGAGAATAACAAGTTGCCATTTGAAATCTCTTAAGCTAGGAAACAAATTGTAGGAACCTTTTCTATCCTCCTCGTTCTCCCTCCCTATAACATTACAGTTATATATCATCTTAAAGACTATCCATGAATCCTTTAGAGGTTCTTTATGAACCATCTTTAAGGAGATGCTTTCTTAGGAAGCAGTCACCTTACTCTCAAAAATGCCCACCACAATTTCCTCTATGACAGTTCTTGACAGTATCTTTCTTCTTTGTGCCATCTCCAGATCCATTTTCTGAAAATGGAATGTTTGGTGCCTAACAAATGAAATTTCACACAATTCAGAAATAAGAGGTGCTTCACTTCATGAAAATGAAAGATAAAAGAATAAGATTGACATGTGCAGTATATAGGAGGGATCAAAACAAAGGGTTTCTGAAGTCACAGTATATTTTCCCCAAAAATGTTCTGTGAAAAAGATCAGAAGGGTTACTTGCAAAAATTGTTTTCAACATAGAACTTGTCTTGTTAAACCATTAGTATTTCTTGTACCACATAATAGGTTCGGCCCTTCCAGATCCTGTTCATCCCACTCCATTCCAGCTCCAGGTAAAATTTCCAATATTTAAGAATGATAGCATTTTTCACCAGTGATCAAAAATCCCTAATTCTTTTCATGCATAAGTATATGTGTAGATATAGGTATATGTGAGTACCCCTATGGATTTTACTCCACTAGCACTGCCAACTATAAGGGGCAGTGTCCATCTCTGTAAGTGGCATCTATTTATCTACTTGCATTTGCAACTGCTAGATTGTCAGGAGCTGGAGTGAGGATAAGAGCCAGGGGTGGGTTTCAGCAAGTACGCACCGGTTCGGGTGTACCGGTTGGTGAAATGTAGTGTGCCTCCTAGAACCCGTTCTTCCGGAGGCCCAGTACCGGAACACACTGCTCTGGGCTCCTGAAAAGCCTCCCTCTGTCCCCTTCCTTCTCTTTCACAAGCAGCTTGAAAACGGACATCTTCTCAAAGAGAAGGAAGGAGGCGGGGGGAAAGCCTATGCTGGATTGGACTTCAACGCTGCTCTGGGTTCTTGAAAAGCCTCCCTCTGCCCCTTCCTCCTCTTTCACAAGCAGCTTGAAAATGGAGCTCTTCTGAAAGAGAAGGAAGGAGGGGAACTTATGACCACAATTGAGCCCAAAATTTTGGTTGCTAAGCAAGAGCGTTGTTAAGTGAGTTTCACTACATTTTCCAAGTTGGCCACACTCACCTGGTCACATGACCGTCAAGCCACTCCCACCTGGTCACATGACTGCCAAGCCACTCCCACAAAACAAGTCACACCTACAGAATAGGTTCTAAAAAATTTGAAACCCACCACTGATGAGAGCTCACCCCATCACATGCCACTTAAGCCCCAAACCTGGACTGCCGTCTTTCCAGCCAAAGAGCTCACTGTCTTAACTACTGAGCTACAACAGAAGGAAAGTTTAGCTGTCCAGTGATAACAACTGCTAGAATGAATTTTTAATGGTCAAATTTATAGGCTAGAGTTTTATCAACAAAAAGACTAATATGGAAATTTTCCCCATTTGGTTCTGTTTTCAAAGAGCTCCATGGCACAGGGCCTAGTTACCTGCGGGATTGCATTCTACCACATACATCCCTGTGACCAATTCGCTCACACAGGGAGGGACTCCTCCGGGTGCCGTCCACCAAGCAATGCCAACGGGCGGCGCCTAGGAGTAGAGCCTTCTCTGTGATGGGCCCAACCCTCTGGAATGACCTTCCCCCCGATATTAGAACTACTACCGACTTCCGCTCCTTCCGACAAAAACTTAAGACTCACCTGTTCCGATTAGCCGGCCTGGCCCACTTATAGTTCTACTCTTACCTCCTGGCGGATATTTTATTTGGGATAGCTTTTAAGGTTAATGTTTTTAAATCTTTAAATTTTTTTTTAAAAAAATTCATCTAACTTAACTAAATTGTACAGGGAACTTTCACTACCTCCTCCAGTCCTATGTTTAATTTATTTATTTCATACTTATAACATGTATATTTACTGTTCAACTATTTTAATATGACTGTACACCGCCCCGAGTCTCTTTTGAGAGAGGGGCGGTCTAGAAATTCAATAAAGTCTAGTCTAGTTCAAGAGAATAGAGTTTGTTAACAATTGATCCTTCTATTGCTGATGTGGTTCCATCTTTCTTTCCAAACAGTATTTAAAGTGATTTATGAAAAACAGTGCGGTATCATGAATAAGGACTTGGACAAGAATTAGGTTCAAGTCCATTCCCAGTCCTTGCCAGTCATTATTTTTGAGCCCAATTTCCTTCACAGGGTGTTGTAGGAGAGAAGTCTGTCCATCCATGACCTTGAATCACAAGAGGAAAAAGGAAGATAAAATTGGTAACAATGAAATAAAAATGCAGATCATATTTACAGTTGAAAAACCTGTTAAAATTACAATGAGTTTCTCAACACCCATTTTGCACTTGCTTGAATTTTGAATATCTCCCTACCAAAAATACAATACAAAAATGTTTCAACAATGCACTCCAACAAGCTCATTTTGCATAGCTCGTGTATGGCGTATTTTGAAAAGTGCAACAGCAATCAGCAATTTGAACTGTGCCCATCTGTTCTTGATTGAAAGATCCTTCTGGCAATGCCAAGAAGTTTCCTTGCTTTTCCTTCTGTTTTCTTCTCATCTTTGCTAAGGCTTAACAAGATCTCTCTTCCGATTTTGCTTCTGTGGGCTTTTTTTCCCTGTGGTTTGTTGCTGTTTCAGCTGACTGACAAGCAGTCCCAACTTGTTTATTCTCCTTCTCTAAGGGTCAGGTCCCAAGTTACATTTTCCGAGAAACAGAACTGTGCTTGCCTGCAAATGAGCTTATACAAATGTGGTGGAATAAAAGGGATATTCAGATCTACTGAGTTTCCTTTGATGGGAAAGCAGTTCTGGTTCAGAAAACAATTGTATAATTGTGAGGGCCATCTACTTGTTGGAAAATCACAATAGATCTCTGTGTTAATAATAAATAGAAGGTAGAAGGTGTAATATTCCTGAATTATTGCACCTATAATAAAGATACCCAAATAGACATACTGTATATGGCACCAGTGAAAGAGAAAGATGATTTAAATTTAACCCTGGGAAAGTATTTTGGATGTCTGAATTTTATCAATAAGAACACTCCATTTCTTCCAGAGAATAAATATCAGAGATGTCTTTGAGAACAAAGCCATAAGTTTGCAATATGGGAAATTGCTGCTAGATGATAGAATGATAGAGTTGAAGGGACCTTGGAGGTCTTCAAGTCCAACCCCCTGCTAAGGCAGGAAACCCTACACCACTTCAGACAAATGGTTATGCAACATCTTCTTAAAAACTTCCAGTGTTGTAGCATTCACAACTTGTGGAGACTGATTAATTGTTCTAACTGTCAGGAAATTTCTCCTTAGTTCTAAGTTGCTTCTCTCTTTGATTAGTTTCGACCCATTGCTTCTTGTCCTACACTCAGGTGCTTTGGAAAATAGCTTGACTCCCTCTTTTTTGTAGCAGCCCCTGAGATATCGGAACACTGTTATCATGTCATCCCAAGTCTTTCTTTTCAGCAAACTAGATATCCCCAATTCCTGTAACGGTTCTTCATATTTTTAGCCTCCAGTTCCCTAATCATCTTTGTCGCTCTTCTCTGCACTCTTTCTAGAGTCTCCACATCTTTTTTACATCGTGGCAACCAAAACTGGATGCAGTATTCCAAATGTGGCCTTACCACACTAGGAATACTGCATCCAGTTTTGGTCACCACGATGTAAAAAAGATGTTGAAACTCTAAAAAAGAGTGCAGAGAAGAGCAACAAAGATGTGCAAAGGAATGTTCAGTTTAATTGGTTGTATACTATGTCATGTATTTGTTACCCTGATGTGAAATACTTGTGACTTTGAATAAGGAACTTGATGAAAGGTTAAGTCAAAATGAAGACAATAAAATGTGTGTGATTGCAATAATGATCTCTATACCCATCCATATATTATCTGATTTAGTAGACAGGAAGTCTACTAAAACTGAATATAAAGTGACAGATTTCA